>NC_056734.1:103669854-103764854 GCF_019279795.1 Protopterus annectens
AAATCTCTGAATCATCTTTTTTCCCAGGGACCTCTTGAAGTTATTGCAGGGAATATCACAGTCTTGTGGTACATTATCGAACAAGAGGGAACCAGGTTGTACCTCCTTTGCAGGCTAGCCATATTAGCTCGGCATACAGCGTCACAGCACAATCTCAATATACAGGCATCCTGCATTCGTTAGAAGAAAACCAAGTGGCATACAATTTGAGAAGGACAAGAGCAGACCATAACAAGTGGAAACTAGATTATGGTGTCTTCCAAGATTTGATCTATGTATGAGAGTTCTAGACGTAGTCTTACTTGCTTCCCCTCTGAATAATCAGCTGGCAAGATTCTGTTCCAAGACTTATAAGTTCATTGGCAAGCACTAGGTTAGCTGCCTTTGCGGGCCATTTTAAGCCTAGCCAATTTCCCTTTCTATGCTCATAATAACCTATCCCATTTGGTTATAGATTGGCTTTACCCATTCCATGGTCGATAGTTATATTTTACTCTTAACGAAAATATCTAAGATCACACCATAGATAATTTGAGGGGACCCATGCATGGCATAAAGCATTTAGGAGCTTCCTCTGTCCATTAGTAGTACAGGGGGTGATCATGGGACACATTTTCTATTTCTCATCCATAGATTTAAGTTGCACTTGAAAATGGACAGGGATGAACTTTTTTGTGGATGGAGAGTCTATGTCACAGCAGCGGTATTCTCTGCAACATATCCCTGTCCCTAGACAGATTTCTGATGCCATTTAACTTGCTGATATGCAGTAAATCAATCAGTAATGGATGCAAGAAAGCCTGGAGAAGAGATGACTTTTCTTTTCCTTGGACAAGAATGTTTCTGTATGCTTCTCCATCCTTTCCATGGATATTCAGGATTCTGAACATTCAGAAGGAATCCCCCAAGATCAGTGTGGTGACTTCCTTCCGGCCCAGACAACAGTGGCTCTCCCTTCCTTTGGAAACGGACAGGGGCAATAACCACAAGCTTCCTCACAGACTGGATCTACTCACAAAAGATCAGGGGTGTTTGAAACAAACTCCAAACAACTTCAACTGACTGCCTGGATTAGAGTCTTAACTCCTTTAAGCATCTGTTTACTGAGAATATGCAAGAAAGCCTACTACTAGAAAATCATATATTAGAAAACGATAAATGTTTTCTAGTTGGCACCACCAACACTCCTTCAGGGCTAGTTATTCTCTGGTTTTACAATATTTGTGAGAGTGGCTATCCTATTGCCTTTCTAACTCTTCCATCAAGGTTCCTTTACTGGCCATTTCAGCACGTCTACCCATGGATCTTCCTTCTTCAATGCTTTCTCATGTCAAAATGTTTTTGCAACAGATTTTGAATAAGAGGCCTCCAAGAAAACTGGTGGCCTTTCCTTAGGGTCTTAATTTTTTTATGTTACAGAAATTAACTGTTGCTCCATTAGAATCAACTAACCTGGCTGACACGGTTATTAACATGGAAAACAGTTTTATTGATTGCTCTGACCTCTGCAAAAAGGATATCCGAGTTGCAAGCTCTTATGATGAGTCTCATTTTGTACAGGGAGAGAGCTTCTTTGAGAACTAATCCTTTTATGCGTAAAATGGTATCAGAGTTTACTTTTTTTCATGAACATAAAAATGAGGGAGAAAGGATAAGCCATACCTTGGATCTCCACAGGCAACTCTGGTATTATTTGACAGAACTATCATTTCAGATCTTTGGATCAATTGTTTATTTCTTGTGAAAGTAAGATGAAGGGAAAACTTGTGTCAAAGCAGACTATTTCTCAATGGTTGTCTCAGGCTGTTACCTTTTGTTATACTCACCACAACAAAACTATTCCGGGCAGGGACAAGGCCCACTCTACCAGGGACTTGGTTTCATCTATAGCTTTTTGGAAAGAGTTTGATTTTATAAGTATACTACAAGCAGCAATTTGGTACTCTGTACATACTTTTTCAAAGCACTATAAGCTCAATTCCTTCTTGAAGGTCCAGGTCAGATTTCGCTCAAATCATTCTCCAGGGGCTCCTGGACTCTTCTTCTTCTGCCTCCCAAATGTAGCAAGCTAGGTAACCTTCCCATATAGATAAGGCTACTGCAGTAGTGATCAATATTATGAATACAGTACAGTTGTGTAGATAATCTTACCATAAAAGTAGATATTTGAATGATCAATGCTGCAACAGCCACTTCCCTCCCTCCACCCCCCTTGTTTTTTGGTGTGTTGTTTATGCCAGGGTGTGGATACTTATTTTTGTTGTTCCTAGCATTGTTCTTTCAGGGCTCAGCCTCGCTCTCTTTGTTGGCATGTAAGCTCTGAATGGCTTGGTGCTCAGACCTGTCTGTTCAGTCAGCTCATCTGGAGTTGACTGACTATTTGGGTGCATGGAAGGTGCCCTGAAGTTTTGAGAGCTGGCCAATTGTTATATCCTAGGCAGAACATAACACATATTACTAAGGCTACTTCAGCAGACATTATTTGAACATATACTGCTATGGCAAGTTTACTTACATAACTGTACTATCTCAAACTTCAGTTGACCAATCAGCTGCAAAGTGCCAGTAATCAGAAATCATCATCAGTCCCCTTTTCTCTATTTCATGTAGGCTGAGGTGTTGCAACTACAGTCTCCACCTTTCTCCACTAACAGTCAGAATCCTAACTTCTTTGACAGTCATACCAGCCTGTTGCAGTTCTTCTCTCACAGAGTCCATACACCTCTTGGATAAAGGTTCTAATCTCCTCTTACTTCTTCCTCTCTCTCCCAAACCTGCCTTGCCCAAGTCCTTTCTGCTTGTCCCTACATTAGTCCAAACCACTGTAAAGTGTTCTCCTTGACCTAGGGCTACATTAGCTTCTGCCCGATGTCCTAATTTCTTGACAAGTCCCATAAGGTACATCCAACTTCCTATCCCAGTCATTTTCTCTACATTACTAATATCTTCCTAAACTGCTCTGCCTTCACTGTTCAGATTTCAGAAACATTTGTCACACCACTATTTTGCACATCTTAGTTTACATATTCTTTGGCATTTTTTTGTCATGCACCTCTGATTCTAGCTTTGACTTGCTCATTGAGGCTTCTCCTAGCTCAGTGTCAGTGACTTAACATGTAGCACATTTACCTTTGGTGCAGGAAGATCAGAAGACTGTGCTTCTGATCTCACAGCATATCCTTGGATTCATTTTCCAATACTTTTACTGACTGCAGTACAGCATAATTGGAGTGCTGCATTTGTATGTGTGACATTAGTCAGATGACTTGTTAAACCGAGGTTTCATCTGCCTGAGTTGGTGGTAGCCCAGCTGGATGTACAACATCCCATGACACTTATAATTACTGCCTCAGGTCTCTTCTAAAGATGCCACTAGCCTAGTGGGACAAACCCAGTCAACAAAAGCATAAATAAAAACAGAATTAAATACCTGTTACTCCAGTTTCTCTTTTATCTCAATATTCAACTTCCGATTTCCCCCATTTGCTACTCAGTTTCATCCTATGTGCCTTTATTCCTGAATTCCAGTCTCCATATCATTTGCTGAAGTTCTCTCACTGTCTCCTTGTAGTGCCACATTGTCTGCATATAGAAGCTTTGTTAATCTTTCACCTCTGAACAGTCTGTTGACAAGTCCTTCACTACTATGAGCAGGTATGAGCTCAAAGCTGAACCTTGATGAACTTCCACCTCCACTAGAAACCACTCTTTTGAATCCAAACGCTAATCTATGTCACTGGGTCCCTGAATACAGCCAATATTAATATCACTGTTCATGGGACTTGGAACCACTGCAGAACTGCTTAAATTGGCTTTCTCATGACTTTGTAATATGCTTTCTCCAACTCTAGGAATGGACAAGCTGGACTTGTCTCCACTGCTTTCTCCAAGGTCTGTCTCACTGCAGCCACTAGGTCAACTGCATTGCATCCTGATTTGAATCCAAATTGCTCATTTCCCACCTTCATTTCAACTGCTCTGCATATTCATTTATGAACCACCCTTTCCAGCAATTTCATACATTTTTACAGGAGTCTGATACCTCTCTGTACATCCAACAGGTGTGAATGTCCCCTTTGTTTTTGCCAGTAACCTAGAATACACTTCCAAAAATGAGAGAAGAGGCCATGTCTCCATTATTCCCTTCATCTTTCAGAAAGGCAATGAACTGGTTCAGGCTCAAATCCCTGACAAGTCAAGAACAAGCTTAGCACCTGCTCAGACAAAAAAGACTTTACAGAACCAGATTTATCTTCTGCAGAGCCTAGCCTGGACTTCTCCTCCAAACTCTAGATTTAGTGGCAATGTTCCAATCAGTACCTGGGGTTTGCAATCTCTCAAAAGTTGTCATCGTCTTTTAGTCATGTGGCAGGCCAAAAGCTTCTCACTCCAGTATCAACTCTCAGGGCTAAACCTTTAATACTTGTGGAACTGCTTAATATTATACAACCCTACAAAGCAGTACATAAGGAGTAACCTGATACGCACTCAGATTTGTATGGTAAATGGATACAAAACCTTCACGAACAATATCAGGGGGTCATTGTCCAAAATGTGTGCGCCCCAGAAAAAAATGGTGGACTCTGGGAATAGGAACATTTATGTATCTGGTGCATAACAACATTGCATGTGTTGGCAAGCAGCACACACGTCTTCATGCATGACAGTTCAGAAACACTGCCAGACTGGATGGGTGGAAAGGATGAATCCATTGAAGGGCCGCATCAATGTCAGTTCTTTCCATTATTTCTGCTAAAATTAATTTTACACATATTCCTATTTTCTCAGACTGTACTTCAAGTCTGCAATGGAGATCTTGGCCCTTGAAAAATGACTTTCAGAACAATTTGTAATAAGGCAGTTGTGCTAGTCGGCACTAGGTAAGAAACTTGATTATAAACCTTAACAGACAAGTGCTGATTCTTTGTTACAAATAAACACTATACATGGCCACAAGGCAATCACCTGATTCCTCAGACATTAGGTGCTGAGCAGGACAGCCACTAATGTTTTAACTTTGCTTAATAAAAATAAGATAAAATGACAAAAAAACTCCAGCTTTACTCCGTAGCATTTCGCCTACTCTGAGGTGATCTCTGCCAAACATACAAAGCTATGTCAAACCCAGAGCTGTTGGACATGCTACACCTAAAGAAATCCCAATCCCTCTGAGCTACACACTCTAGGGGCCTAAACCTTGTCACCACAATAAACAGGACATGATGGAGGGATAGATTCCTGTCCCAGAGACTTCCTACACTCTGGAACAAACTACCTATCTATGTCAAGCAAAGTTCTTCATTAGCACTCTTCAAGAAAAATCTTGATGAGTGGATGGGAAATAGGAAATACACCCCGGGGATCACTTCTGTGTCTCTGCTGGACAGTGGCACAGGAAAATAACTTTCTTGGGTGGCGTACGCTATGGAACCTTGCTGGCTAGGCTTATGTAGGCTCTTGGGCCTATAGCCTAGTACCTACTTATGAACAAATGTCCACATATTAGACTAAGCCTCTGCCAAGAGCTCCCCATCTATATCCTTGAAGGTTTAAGCAAAATGACAGGCCTTTCTTATAAGCCATTTCCTTCAACTACTGGGAAAGGTAAAATCTAACGAAGGCAAGGCATTCCATAAGAAAATGTCAGTTAAACTAGAAAGGCTGATTTATGTACCTTTATCAAAAGCTGCAGCTGTAGTGCAACAATAAAAACTTTATTAATTATTCAAAATGTATTCTTTGACACAACTGTTGCTCAAAAACCTACAGCTGAAAATTAACTAAGAAAGGGTTTTCAGAAGCCAACAGTCTAAATGAATCTGCAAACATGAATAATCTACACATAATAAGTATCTGCCAGTTGTGAAAGTGATTAAAGTTTTCAAATTTACCAAAAAGCAAAACATTATCAATTACTGATGCACCAACCTGGGGTGTCTGTTTAAGAACATAAGAATTGTAAGTTAAATGCTGAGGAAAGCCACTTGTAGTCGTAGCAGCAGTCCCTGTTGAAGATGAAGTGGCACTGGATTGCTGACCTATGGAAAAAAATGTAAAACCATCTTAAATCCAGCTACAGGTGATATTCACTCACAGGTGACATTCACTCACAAACCCAAGACTGTTGGCAAGTCTTCTTGGAAAATCTTCACAATCAAAGATTAAATTCTAAGTATGAAGACTGCTTCTCACAAAAACAAAAAAAAACTGCAATCCTCAAAAAGCTGATCTTTGATAAGTTACATTTTCCACTACTGAAATAAATTAAAGGATGACTGTGGGCAGAAATGAAAATTGGGTTTCGATGATACCAAAAGCAATTGTGATTAGTCTAAATTTTATACTATTAGGTCATGCCCCAACCATCCACACACATACACACAACTATCAATATATCCATCCAGCTAGCCCTTTCATTCTTCACTGCTTCCAGCATAAGGAGATTCCATGAAGAAAGACAAGAACCAGAGATAGTGACCATCATCGCATGGGATGTTAGGAGATTTATATGCTCCTAATAGCACTCCCCTTTTTTGATAGGCACAGTTCAATCCCTGGATCTATCAAGCTGCTGCAAGTGCAGTCTTTTCTATATATCTAAGAGGCCAGGCTTGCATGTCCAAGTCCTTGCACTGTACTGGCACTCCTGTAGTCAGGACATGTAAGTATTTGTTGCTCATTCTCATCCCTCTTAGGCTCACTCCTCCAGTACCCAGGTTGCTAATTAAAGCAAACCAGTCTGGGGTGTAGTCAGAGCTCCATCACACTAAATCACACAACTGGGAACAACTTCTCGTTTTAAAAAATAGTAATGATTAATTATCTTGTTTTTGTGTAGTCTACATCTACTTTTCCATTCACTCATTCTGTTAGAGGTGTGCCTTTTCTGCTACAAAACAAGGCAATTACACAAAAGTTATGCACTTACCGTAATGCTAGATTAGTGTTGTCTTGTTTTTGTCCATTTCAACCTTTGGGTTATCAGATCCAACCTCACAGCCTTTCAGAAGTCTTGGGTCTGGGGCTCCGACTCTCCCTATCCATAACTTCCTCTTGTTCCCCCAAAATACCACAGATTACTTTTGTCTGCTCATAACGGAAAATTATCTTTCAATCAGCATATACATGCCTGCCTACAAGATGGAATAAGTATTATGGCAATAGTATGAGGAACATCAATCACCAGGTTTGTCCAAGAACAAGGCCCCTCATCAGGTCCAACCAAATGAGAGGAGCAAAAAAGGACAATTTACACTGGGGGATGGATGAAGGGAGCGCAGGTGAACTGGACAAAAACAAGACAACATGGATCTAGTGTTAAGGTAAGTACATAATTTTCATATTCAGTGTTGTCTGTTTTCATTTGATTGAATCTTTGGGACAGATTCCACCAAGACACCTGGGAAATATCAAGAAGGGATTTTCCTGAGATTGATGGAGCCAAAGGATGTACTAGATTTTGACTGTACATCCTACTTGCATTGAGACACAAAAGTGTGAATAGTAGACCAAGTAACTGCAACACAAATTCCATCAATAGGGACCCTGCCCATAAAAGCAGAAAGTATAGGTGTGCAAAATCTTACCATAATGATAGATGTCCTTCTCTTTACTTTTGCAGTATTCATAACATGAGGGATTCACTGTCTAGGGTGACCTGACGTGCGGCCAGTATACCAAAGCCTTTTACTACTTACAAGTATGTGGTACATCGCACATATGCTCCTCGTGAACGTATGGCATAAAAGCGATGTCTGCACGTACCATCCTCAGAACTGAATGCCCCAGGAGGAACACCAGTCCAAGGAATAAAAGACATAAGCTGTACATTCAAAAGAAAAGTTGCACTATTCGTAACATGCGGGAGAATACGAAAGCTCAGGAAGAAATGTGAGAGGAGGAAGGACCAGTAGAACTCCCTAAAAAAAAAATAAATAAAAAAACATGAAGAATGGCTCTAGCAAAGCTAGCTCTAGATCTGGAAATTCCATCTAACTTGTAATGTTTGGTAAAGGTATGTACAGAAGTCCAAGTAGCTGCTTCAAGAATGGAGTTAGTATCGAAATCCTTGAAAAAAAACACCAGAAAATGCCACAGCCCTACATGAACAAGACTTAACAGAAAAAGGAAGGCTCTTACCATGAAAAACATAACAGAAGAAAATAGCCTTAGAAATCCAAGAAGAAATAGTCTGCTTAAAAACAGACAATCCCATTGACCTGGGATGAAAAGAAACAAAAAGCTGATCAAATTTCCTAATAGCCTTAATCTTATCCAAATAAAATCTGAGTTGTCTATGCACATCCAAGGTATGTAGCACATTCTCACTAGCAGATAGTGGAGAAGAGAAAAATTGGGCAAATAAATAGATTGATTAAGTGACGACTCCTACATAACCTTGGGCAAGAAAGAGGGGTCAGTATGCAAGGACATTCTCTCCTTATGAAAAAAACAAAAAAGAAGGAGTAGCCATAAGGGCTTGAAGCTCAGACACCCGCCTGGCTGAAGTCAAAGCTAACAACAACACAGTCTTCCAAGTACAATGCTGCAAGGAAGCTGAAGCCACAAGCTGAAAAGGAGCCAAAGTCAGTTTTTCCAAAACAAAGTTAAGATCCCACGGAGGAGGAACAGGCTTCCTGGGAGGTCTAATGTGAAGGAAGCCTTTGAGGAATTGTTTAGCCTCAAATGTAGAGGCTAAAGGAGGAGATAAAGGCAGATGAGCAGAAATAACTGGCAAGTGGATCTTGACAGAGGAGTAAGCCAACCCACCATTGAGGGATTCACACAAATAAGATAGAAAGAATAGTTGTGTAAGAACTTACCATAACCGCAGATGTCCTTCTCTTCTATGTTGCAGTATTCATAACAGTAGGGAGTTGCTGCTTGCAGCACTACCGTCCGGCCAGTATACCAAAGTCTTAGACCAGGAGGGTACGTTTACCAGGGCCATAAACCGACGTTAGTTATAAAAGTGACGTATGCACGTACCCTCATCAGAACTGTTTTGCCGCATACAGTAGTGCCTGTGAGGTTTGACCAGGAGGGTCCTAATCTGGGATGACTTTTTGGATTAGAGTGAAAGGCATACAGGTACATCCCCCCATGAGAAGGAGAAAGCATCCACTTTCTAAGCTTGTGGATGTGGGTTCCTTATGCAAAGGTTGGGCATCTGCCTGTTTAATGGGGAGGCAAATAGGTCTGCTTGTGGAATACCCCACCTGTGTATCAAGTCTAGGAAAACCTCTCTCTGAAGCATCCATTCGTGAGAGGGGGCTGAGGTTCTGCTGAGTGTGTCTGCCATAACATTCTGTGCTGAGGGGATATACATGGCTAATACGTGGACCCTGAGAGAAGCGGCTAGATTCCATATCTGGATGGTCAGGCTGCATAGGGGGTAGGCCCTGGTCCCCCCTTGCTTATGTACCACATGTTGATGTGGTCTTTTACCCTTAGAGTAGACAATTTTCCTTGTACTGAGAGGTGTTGTTGGTTTGTTTGTAACACTGCACCCCAGCCCAGATCTGAAGCCTCTGTGGACAGCTGTTGTAGTGGTGCTGAAATCTGAAGGTGGGTCCCTAGGTTGGTCTGCACTGCAGACGTCCACCAGTGGATCTCCTTTTTCAGGCATAGCAGAAGTGGAAGTGGAGAGTCCAAGGGTTGGGAATGTTGGGTCCATAGGTTTTTTAACATCCAATGAATTTTGAGCATGCGGAGTCTTGCCAAAGGCAGCATGGGTATAAGGGATGCCATGTGGCCTAACAATCTCAGGAATTCCCGAGCTGTCAGGGTGGTTTGGGTAAGGATGTGACTGAAGTACAGACAGAGCTCCTGAATCCTTTGGTCTGGGATGAAGACCTTCATGCAGTCTGTGCAGAGTCTGCACCCCAGGAAAATCATGTCCTGTGAGGGAATCAGGTGATATTTTTCTACATTTATCGCTAATCCCAGAAGAGAGAAGGCATTCAACACCTGTTGTAAATGGAGTAGGAGTTTGTGGTCTTGATGCAGGATGAGTAGGTTGTCTAAGTATGGGTATATTTGTATACCCTGGGTCCTGCAATGAGCAATGAAGGGGGCTGAATACTTTGTAAACACTCTTGGGGCAGTGGAGAGACCAAAAGGCAATACAGAGAAGTGAAGATGACAGGAGCGTACTGAAAATCTGAGGAATTTCCTGTAATCTGGATGAATGGGGATGTGGAGGTAGGCATCCTTGAGATCTAGAGCTGCCATGAATGCCTGGGAGGGGATTAGAGGCAAGAGAAGTGGTAAGGTGATCATTCTGAAACTGGGTATGTGGAGCAAGAGGCTGACAAAGGACAGATCCAGAATAGGTCTCCAAGGACCCTTTTTCCTTGGTACCAGGAACATTCTGGAATAAAAACCTGTGTTCCTTTGAGAGGTGGGTACTGGTTCTATGGTGCCTTGATTAAGAAGTTGATGAATGATGGGTGGGAACAGGTGGATTTGTTTTTTTTTGGTGGTTGAGGAATCCCAAGTCATGTAAATATCCTCTGTAGATGATGGAGAGGACCCATTGTTCTGTTGTTAATCTCTGCCAGGAGGGAAGGGAGAGGGTGAGTCGAAGGGATAAGGGTGTTGCTGGATGCAGAAGGGGTGAGTCACACTGGAGGAGGCCTGGATTGTTCAGGCTTGCTCCAAAAGGGTGTGGTAGAGGAGCTCAAGGGAAATCTGGGAGTAGAAGTCTTCCTCTGCTGTCTACATCCCTTTGATTGTGCTGCTGAATGAAAGGATTACCTTCTAACAAAGGAGGGTTTCTGAGGATAATTCCTATGATATCTAGGAATAGGGGACACCAGAAGGTGTTTGAAGTTCTGTAACTCTTTACCGATCTCTTTGAGGGATTTGAGAAGCTCAGCAGAAGCTTGCCCGAAAAGGGCCTTATTGTCTAAGGGTGCATCCAGAAGTTTAGTTTGAACATCCATGGGGAGGGGCTGTAGCCATACCCAGGAGTAATGTCGAAGCACTGATCCAGAAGCAGCAGCTTTGGATGAAGCTTCCATAGCATCATGGCTGCACTTAATAGAGTGCCTGATCACTTGAGATGCTCTGGAGAGAAGTGAATTTAGTTGTGCTCTGGTAGGGGAATCTTGAAACTCAGACAGAAGGGTAGAGGCTTTTAAAATGGTGTCAAGTACATACCTTGCCATGTGGGTTTGGTAGTTCAGAGCCCTAATGGCCAGAGTGGAGAAGGTATACCTTTTTACCTGTCCTGTCCATAAATTTACTGTCAGTTGGATAAAGAGCAGTAGAAGGTAGCTGTCTGGATGTCTTATCCGCAGAAACAGCTATAACAGCTGGATCTGCAGGAGGGTTCTTGTAAAGAAACTGTGTGTCTTGGGGACCCTGTAAAATTGATCAGGTCATTTAGCTGCTGGGAGTTGGGAGTCAAGAGACTGTGAAGCAGCTAGAAAGGCATCCTGAAAAGCAGGCAGTAAGGGAGGCACAGCTGAGGGAGATGGCTGTTCCATTTGCAAAAATTCAAAGTACCTTTTCTTGGATTTTGAAACCTCAGAGGCCTGCCAGTTAAAATGTTCCCTCATGAGGGAGACAGTATCGCCAAAGCTGAATTCTTCTCCTGGGGATTCAGGAGAAATAGAGTCCTCCTCTTATGGAGTAATGAATTCCTTGGGGGATTCAATTTATGTTTCATAGGAGAAGGAGTCTTCAGAAGATGAGTAATCTTCCTCAGACACATGGGTTGGTTGAGGAGTGAGAGTAGGGGGAGGTTGCTGTGATTGTAATACCTGAAAGGCCTTAAACAGACTTTGAGAGAAAAATTCCCAGCCAAGCATTTATGGGGGTTCAGAGTGCTTGGATTTTCATTTCCTTTTCAAGGGGGTTGTAGGATCAGTCAGAAGAGAAGCGGACGTCGGCCTAGCATGAATAGGAGGAGCAGGGGCTTCTGAGAATACGAGCCGTGGTTCCCCCTCCGCCATCAGACTCTGACGGCTGAATTACCTCAGCAGACGTACATTCAGTATCCAGCACCCCGGCTTCCATTAAGGTTCCCGGGCCTGCTTTGGTAACAGTCGTCTGAATGGACTCGGGGGCTTCAATCATCTCTAGAGCCTGTTCAGATGCCTGAGGCACAGCCTGGGATTCGAGCCTAACTTTTTTCGCCTTCTTCTGAGTTGGCTCGTCAGAAGGACCTACTCCTCCCTCCATGTCTAACACCAAGTGTCTGAGTCTTTGGTTCTCAAGATAAAGATTCAAAGCCGCTAATCGGCAACTTAGAATCTTGGGGACAAACGACTTACAAATCAAACAGGATGTATGGTCGTGGGCCTCGCCTAGACAAAAAACACACTTGTGTGTCCTTATGAGGAATTTGTCTCTCACAAGCACACTTCATTTTCCTAGCTGACATGCAAGTCTAAACAGTAAGTAAAATAAGTAAGAAAACCCCACCAGGCACCTATCTGCAATGGTCAAACATGGTCGTCTGGTCTTTAACAATCTGGAATTCGGTCTGAAAAAATGCGATGCAGAAGTGGAACTGGCAAATGGGCCTCCGATGATCATTGCGGCAGAAAAATTCTGATGAGAGTACGTGCAGATGTCACTTTCATACCTAATGGTTTATGGGCCCTGGTAACAGACGTCACACGTACCCACCTGGACTAAGACTTTGGTATACTGGCGGGACGGTGGCGCTGCAAGAAGCAACTCCCTACGGTTATGAATACTGCAACATCAGAATAGAAGGACATCCACTGGGATATCCAGGGTTAGAGGATCCAGGTTACGTGAAAGACACGAAACAGAAAACCTCCTCAATTTGGATAAGCAGGATTTCCTAGTATCGGGTTTCTGGTCTCCTGCAGAACCTTAAGCACCTTCTCAGAGAAAAGATGTCTGAAAGGAATCAAAACGCTATCATGCACAGTCAGATGGAGACAGGTGTGGATGAATGACAGATCCTTTGTCTTGACTGCCCTTGGCTAAATGCAGAAGAGGAGGGATCCAATGCTGTCTTGGCCAAAAGAGAGTCAACAGTAAGATTTTTGGTTTGTTCTGCTGAATGTTGAACAGGACTTTCAGAATGAGAAAGAAACATCCCCTTCCCAGAAACTGATAGGGCATCCACTTTCCAAACCAGAGGAGCTGGGACTGGCACAAAACTGAGGAAGTTGTCTGTTCAAAGTGGAGGCAAATAGATCTACTTGAGGAGTAAAAAATGAAAAAAACAATGGTTAGACCACAGCTGAAGATATAAAAATGGAATTCTCAACGCCAGGAAATAAATCACTTGCAGCTTCACAGTAGTGCCCTTTATAAAACCAAAAGTTGTGACTGAGATGTAGTAGTCAAAGTAGGAAACAATTCACTTGCAATTTCACTCCAGCTGCCCTTTATTAAACAAAAGTAAGCGCTTTTGCGATCTAAATCAACTGATCGCTTCTTCAGACTCATAAAAAACAGTTAAAACAATGATATTTAAAATGTGTTTTCAACCAATGAAAACACATATAGAACTATGACATAGACTAATTAAAGTTACATACATCAGTATATGAATTTGCTTTGTATTCTGCATAAAATAAAATAAAATATGCATATAACAAACACATTTATGTAGTAATCCATATTATTCAGTGTTTTAGTGGTCTAGATTTTAAAAAAGGTTTCAAGGAAACAGCGTTGTTCAATCCAGGAGACCTATCTGCCTGAAGTAATAAAATCCATCTTTGTTCTGCTTCCTCTACCTTATTCCTTATATCACCTCCCCTCTTACTTTTGTTTATTATTTCTAAAACCATGAAATTAAAAATATGCTTCCTATCTTCTTCTTCCACATGTTTTGCTAAAGCACTTGTGTCTTTTTTAAGTCTCTGAGGTGTTCAAGGATACGTTCCTTTAGACACCTATTAGAATCATGGCCTTCCTTGCTTTTGACTTCTTCTATAGTATTTGAAAAGAACGGTTTGCATCTCCCAAGAATAGTATGCACCCAACATTTGTACACAAAAATGTAGTAAAAGGACAACATATGAGAATAAGCCGCTTACATAATACAGACGAAGGCTTTGTGGAGACAATGACTATACTAGAGAAAGACCTTTTAAATAGAGGCTATAGTAAATAAAGACATAAATGAAAGCTCTAAATATACTATTGAAAATAGGGATGGGAGATGCAAACCGTTCTTTTCAAATACTATAGAAAAAGTCAAAAGCAAGGAACCCATGATTCTAAAGTTAGATTCCCCACAACTTATTCGAGTGACATCAGAAGGTTCTGCAATATTTTTGAGAAGAATTGGAATATTTTATTATCAGATCCTGATCTGAGAGAATTGCTAGAAGACAGACCCAGCTTTTCTTTTAGAAACAAGAGATCTTTAAAAAGGCAGCTCTGTTATAGATTTAGAAACAATGAAGGAATGATACAATCAGATAGGCAGGGGACTTTTCCTTGCAGAAATTGTACAGCATGTGATTATCTATATAATAAATCTACATATAAACATCCTATACTAGGATTTATAATTGATATAGATTTTTATGCTGACTGTAGAACACAAAACTTGGTTTATTTCAGCTTCTGCACTGTATGTCATGCCTTTTATATAGGCAAGACCAATAGGTGTCTAAAGGAACGTATCCTTGAACACCTCAGAGACATAAAAAAGACAAGTGCTTTAGCAAAACATGTGGAAGAAGAAGATAGGAAGCATATTTTTAATTTCATGGTTTTAGAAATAATAAACAAAAGTAAGAGGGGAGGTGATATAAGGAATAAGGTAGAGGAAGAAGAACAAAGATGGATTTTATTACTTCAGGCAGATAGGTCTCCTGGATTGAACAACGCTGTTTCCTTGAAACCTTTTTTAAAATCTAGACCACTAAAACACTGAATAATATGGATTACTACATAAATGTGTTTGTTATATGCATATTTTATTTTATTTTATGCAGAATACAAGGCAAATTGATATACTGATGTATGTAACTTTAATTAGTCTATGTCATAGCTCTATATGTGTTTTCATTGGTTGAAACATATTTTAAATATCATTGTTTTAACTGTTTTTTATGAGTCTGAAGAAGCGATCAGTTGATTTAGATCGTGAAAGCGCTTACTTTTGTTTAATAAAGGGCAGCTGGAGTGAAACTGCAAGTGAATTGTTTCCTACTTTGACTACATCTCAGTCACAACTTTTGGTTTTATAAAGGGCACTACTGTGAAGCTGCAAGTGATTTATTTACTGGCGTGGAGAATTCCATTTTTATATCTTCAGCTGTGGTCTAACCATTGTTTTTTTCATTTTTTCGCTTGAGGTGTATACCAGGCATTTACCCAGCTTTTGTATTCTTTCACTTGCTACTTGAGGAGTACCCCACTGGTGGGCAATGTCCAGAAACACATCCCTGTGAAGAGTCCATTCATGGGATTGAGTCAAGGACCTGCTCAGAGTGTCTGCCAAATAATTCTGACTGGAGGAGATGTATACTGCCTGAAGACTGACATGGTATTGAACTGCAAGTTCCCTTGCCATGACAGCTAACCTGTACAGAAGATAAGATCCCCCCCCCCCCATTTGTTCACATACTACAGGACTGTGGTATTGTCTGTAAACAATTTGAGAGGTCCTGGGAGGAAAAGAAGAAGAAAAACCTGAAGAGTCAGCTGAAGCTCTCTCATCTTTTTGACATTGCTGTGCTCCTTTCTCTGAGGAAGGGACCAAATCCCACCGTACATTCAAGGAGCCGAAGGCTGCTCCCCAACCTACATCTAAAGCATCTGTAAACAGCTCTTGAGAGGGAAGAAGAAGATGCAAAGGGAGGCTTGGGTTCAGAGACATCTGCTGAATCCACCAATGAAGTTCCTTCTTTAGACAGGAAAGAAGAGGAACCAAGAAGTCTAGTGGATGTGTTTGCTGCATCCGAACTGATTTTAAGTACCACTGAAACTTCCTTGTATGGAGTTTGATCAGAGGTAACATTGTAATAGTTGATGCCATAAAACCTAGAAGTCTCAGGAACTCCCTTGCTGTAACTGAGTGTAGAGGAAGAAGATTTTGGAAGAAAGAAATGAGGGACAGAGCCTTTGGAGAAGGCAGAGATGCCAGCATAAGGTCTGTCTGTATCCTGGACCCCAAGAAAACATGATCCTCAGAAGGAGTGAGAGATAATGTTTTGAAATTGATTACGAACCACAAACTTTGCAAAAGAGAAATGACGAAGTGTAGACAATGCAGTAAGATCTCAGGTGAGACTGCCTGAAGCAGAAGATCATCCAGATAAGGGAAAACTTAGATGCCTTGAAGCCTGCTGAAAGCAATTACAGGAGCTAGGCATTTGGTGAATATCCTTGGGACAGCAGAAAGGTCAAAGGGCAAAGCAGAGAACTGAAAATGTGAGGGATCAACAGAGAAACACAAACATTTCCTGTAAAAGGGGTGAATAGGAATGTGAAGGCAGGCATCCTTGATCTCCAGTGAGGCTATGAAACGCTGAGGAAGAATGAGAGGGAATAAAGTCTGAAGACATGTGGAAATAAGGAACTTCAGGAACATGCTGAAGTGTGAAAGATCCAGAAATGGTCTCTAAGGACCGTCCTTTCGGAGCACAAGAAACATTCTGGAATAAACCCCTCTTCCTCTGTGGGCCAGTGGAACCTCCTAAACTGTTCCCTGATTCAGCAATTCCTGAAGCACCTTTGGGAAGAATTGCAGCTGCTCCTGAGGTGGCTGAGGAATGCCCATGAATGAAGGAAGAGATTTCTAGGCCATGAAATACCCTTGTTGAATAATGGAAAGAACCCATGTATCCTGAGTAATGTTTTCCCAAACTGGAAGAGAGAGAGAGAAAGACGAAGGGAAACAGGAATAAGGCTGTGGCAAGTAATGTAGTCACAGACTACCTGGTTTGTCAGGAAGAGGCTGCATCTGTGCAGGAGCGGCCTGAGAAACCTTAGCTGATGGAGCTCTCGAACCACCCTTCTTATTCTTAGATGTGGTTGAGAGAGCCTGTTTACGAACAAAACATGCCCTGGAAAGATAGTTTCTGTGAAACCTTGGCACAGGTGAGACAAAAAAATGTTTCAAATCTTGCAACTCCTTACCTTTCTCCTGCAAAGACTTAAACAAATCAACAGCAGCAGTACCAAACAAAGCATTATTATCTAGAGGAGCATCCATTAACTTAATGGTTGAAGCCTTAACCAAGAATACCTCCTCAAATGCACTTAAAAGGAATGGCGTGCTACCCGAGAAGAAGCCGCTAACACGGACAAGGCATGTGTCGTCCCCTTCTGAATCTGGAAGGTCAAAATAACTTGAGTGGCCTGGGAAAGGAGAGCTAAAACATATCTAGTTATATGAGTTTTGTACTTAATAGCATGGAAAGATAGGGTGGCAGAGGTGTAGACCTTCTTGCCCAGCCTTTCCATAGTCCTGCTCTTCTTATCAGAAGGAAGAAGGGAAGTGGACGGCAATAGTCTGGAGGGTTTATCTGAAGACAAAGACACCACAGCAGGGTCAGCTGAAGGGCACCTGAAAAGAAATTTGCTGTCCTCTGGCACTTTATAAAAGTTGCCTGGCTTCTTAGGTACAGGGGACTGTGAATCTGGACAGAATGCATCCAGTAAAGCAGGCAAAACTGGTTGTAAAACAGAAGGGGAAGGAGACTTCATTTGTAAGAGCTCATATCTCTTCTGCACATCTGAAACCTGTGAGCAATCTAACTTGAAAAATTCTCTCATTTTTAGCAATAGTTTCCCCAATAGTAAACTCTTCTATAGGAGATTCTGTGCCATTAGATTCCTCTTCCAGAGATGCCTGCTCCAAAGGAGATGAAATCTAGGTGGAATATGCTAAGGATTCATCATCTGAAGATACTTCATCCTCAGAAGATTCCTGTTCTCTAACTCTCTTCTGAGCAGAAGATGTCCAAGGCGGAGAAGGGACAGAGACACTCAAATGGTGCCTTAAAGCCATAAGGGTAATAAATAAGCCCTGGGTAAAATTTTGCCATTCACTTTGAGGGTCTCTGGAAGCAGAAAGAGGTTTAGTCTTTTGCTTCTTTTTTAACTGTACATCCACCTCATGAAAGGTGGAAGGGCTCGATGCTGGCCTACACTCTATACTGTAGTCAGAATTTCCCCCCTAACCAAAATTTGAGGGATCCCCCTAAGGCCTTCAGTGATAATGAGTCCAGGTTCCCCCTGAGCATCTGAAACAGACATCTACACAGTCTCCAAGGACATGCCTGCAGTGGGATCCATGGTGGCCTCTGAAGCGGTCCCAGCCGACGAATCCAACCCAAGCACCGGACATATTTCTGGGCCTTTATCAGCCTCAAGAGAGACGTCCAATATAGGAGGAGTAGCAGAAGAGTCAGACCCAGGCATTTTGACCTTTCTCTTCAAAGACAACTCAACCTCAGGCTCAGATGTTCCCTCCATAACGTCTTTTGCTAAGTGTTTTAGAAGCTGATTCTCAAGGTAAACAGCCAGAGATGAAAGCAGACTACGTAATGTCTTTGGCACAAAGGCCTGACAAATGGAACAAGATTTATTATTGTGAGCAGGCTCTAAACAAAACAAGCACTGCTCGTAACTATCCTTATGTGGAGGCTATCGCCCACACTGGCATTTGCCTTTCTTGGATGAAATGAAAAAAACCTTACACAAAAGCAGTAGCAAAAGGAAAAAAGAAACCCCAATGGGGCACATATCTGAAATGGTTTGATACACAAGCAAACCTCTTGGGCAAGCAGACCGACGACAGAAGATGGAGTTCGGACTGGCAGCAGAGAAGTTCTAAGGATAGTACATGTGGACATCACTTTTATGCCCTAGGTTCGCAAGAAGCATACGTGTGACGCACCACATACTTGTAAGTAGTAAAATGCTTTGGTATATTGGTTGGATGTCGGGTCACCCTAGGCAGGGAACCTCTCGTTATGAATGCTGCAACAGTAGAATAGAAGGACATGTATCTACTGTCCTTGTAGAATGAGTCTTTGGTTTGTTAGATAAAGATAATCCCAGCTTTTCATATACAAACATTATATATTCAAAAAGCCATCTAGACAGAGTGACTTTCGATGCACTTTGACCAATTTATGCTTTACAGAAAGCAATGAAAAACTGGTCAGATTTTCTAATATCCTTAGTCCTATATAAATAAAACCAGAGTTGCTGCTGATCATCTAGCAAATCCACAGTATATTCTCTTTTGTTAGAAAAGTTTGAGAACAATACTGGCAGATTGATAGTGTAAGGCTCATTTCAGATGCCAACTTGGGAGAATGTTTGGATCCATTCTCAAGGACACTCAGTCCTTATGGAATACCATATAGAGATGTTTACAGGATAATGCTTGCATTTCCAAATTCCTCCTTGCATAAGTAACAGCCACCAGAAAGAGAGTTTTCCAAGAGATATTTTAAGTCTGCTGTAGCTGCGGATTGAAAAGGAGCTTGAGTTAAAGCCTGAAGCATGAAAGTAATGCCCTGAGAGGAACCACATCCCAACAAAGGGTATTTTAAAAGGAAGGTTCCCTTCAGAAAGGCTTTTAAAACCTTTAGGGAATTAAAACAGGCTTGATTTTGCCCACTGGGAAAACTGGAACTGTCCGCTAACTGTACCTTATTGGCCGAGAAGCACCTGTTAAGTCCACATGAGAAAACTTTCTTGATGCAGGGCAGTAGTGGAATAGCATGCTGCAGTGTCTGGGCATGCTGGCCCCTCTTGTTCCTTTAAAGACCACTGCAGCTTTCCCCACGTGCAGTTCTGCTAGAGGTACAATCAGCATGGCAAAAGCCATGTATCCTAAACTCCACAAGAACTCTTTAGTATTCCTATACCTCTGCAGTGCTACTGTCTGGAAGTATCTTAGGTTCATAGGTTGGTACTAGGCTATCAGCCCTAGGGCTTATACAAGCCTAGCCATAACAATTCCCTGGCTAATTCTTCCCACACTATTTACTTCCTTGTCTCTGACAGAAAGAGGACTTTACCTTGGGGAAGAAAGGCCCTTTGCTGTTCTATATCCAGCAGTGCCCCAAGAAACAGGAGTCATTTAGTGGCTACTAGACAGGATTTTGGTAGGTTTATAAAGGTATTCCAGGATTGGAAGAAGTCAGTATAAACTGTAGACAGTTCTGTATCTCCTCTACGGAGACTGTCTGAATAAGGCATACTAGGTAAGGGTATATGTGAAAGCCCTTTGCTCTGCAGTAGGCAATCAGTGGAAATAGGTACTTTGTAAATACCCTGGGAGCAGTAGCTAAACCAAATAACAATGAGGTAAACTGATAATTGGACCCCGCTGATTCAGATCTGAAGACTGTCCATATGGGCTGTGGGCATATACGAAAGAAGGCATCCTTAAAGTCCAAGGTGATGATTTAAAGTTTGTGGTAACAGGTGCAGAAGAAAACCTCATAAATGTTAACATTCCAAATTTTGGGACATTTAGAATTTTTTTTTAGCCCCAATAGATCTAAAAAGTACAGTTTTGTACCTACCATAAATGTAGATGTTCGAGGATCCACATTGCTGCAGTCATAACCTGTGGGTAGTCCACTGTCCTCGGTCGGCCTGAATACCAAGTGTTAGGCTGGCGTCGGTCATGGCGCTCAGAACTGACGTCAGTACGCAGTAGTACTTAAGCGCATGACCGACGCCATATCCTCAGTCTTTCTTGCCCCAGATGTCAGAAGGCCTAAAAAGGAAAGGCCATAGCCAAAATAGAAATACCCAACAACCAACCTAGATAACAAAATAAGAACCCCAACTGAAACACAGCAACCCCAAACTATAGAGGGGAAGGAGGGAGGGAAAATTGGACTACAGCAATGTGGATCCTCGAACATCTACATTTATGGTAGGTACAAAACTGTACTATGTTCTTCGTCTCACATTGCTGCAGTCATAACCTGTGGGTAGAATCCCAAAGCAAAGGTAAAGGGAGGCTGGAAAACTAAAAAGCATTAGGAGCTGCCAACATGCCCTGCAAAACTGCAGTGGCAAACCCAGCCCTAGACTTAGAATAAAGAGGGAGATGGTAATGTTTAGTAAAAGTGTGCACTGAACTCCAAGTAGCTGCCTCCAAAATATCCTTAGTAGCTACCCCCCTTAAAAAGGCAGTAGAAGTGGCGGTAGCCCTAGTGGAATGAGATCTTATCCCAGCAGGAACATCCTTTCCATGATGAGAATAACAAAAAGCAATACAATGGCCAATCCACTTAGAAATAGTTTGCTTAGAAACAGCCTTCCCCTGTGAACCCAAAGCAAAAGAAATAAATAACTGTTGAGTCTGCCTGAATTCTTTAGTTCTGTTCAAATAATAGCGTAACTGCCTGTGAATATCCAAAGAGTGCAAGACTTTTTCTCCTTTATTTTGGGGATCAGCATAAAAAGTAGGCAAATGAATAGACTGGTTTAAGGCCACATTAGAAATAACTTTAGGCATAAAAGTAGGGTTAGTACGCAAGGACACCCTATCCTTATGAAATATCAGGAAGGGTTCAACTGCCATGAGAGCCTGTAATTCAGATACCATCCTAGCAGACGTAATGGCCAACAAAAAGGCAGTCTTCCAGGACAAAAACTTCAACTCAGATGTAGCAGCTGGTTCAAAAGGAGGTAAAGTAAGCTTCTCCAACACAAAATTGAGATCCCAGGAAGGAGTAGGAGCTCTACGTGGGGGTCTTATGTTCTTTGCCCCTCTAAGAAATTGCTTAAACAAAGGGTGAGAAAATAAAGGAGGGTCACAATCATAGTGAGCAGAAATGGCTGCAGCATGAACCTTCACGGAGGAGAAAGACAAACCCTTGTCCAATAATTCAGTAAGGTACTGTAGCGTAAAACTCAAATTAGGCACTGAAACATCAAAGTTCTTCACTGTGCTCCAAAGAAAAAATCTCCTCCATTTATCAGCATAAACTTTTCTAGTACTAGGCCGCCTGGCTTCCAAAATGACATTCAAAACTTGTTGAGGCAGCCGAGACCCCCCAGGATCTAAAACAGAATACGCCAGGCTGTCAGATGTAGGGACTGTACCCTGACATTGAGAAAATGATTGCTTGCCTGGGACAACAGGTGTGGAATTGGTGGCAAAGGCCAAGGAGGCTCCTGTACTAAACTCCTCAGCAGAGGATACCAGTGCTGACGTGGCCAATCTGGTGCTATTAGAATCATGCAAGGCTTGTCCTGTCTGACTTTCAAGAGTACCTTGGGAAGGAGAGGCAGAGGAGGGAAAGCATAGACGTGAAGGTTGTTCCAACTGAAAGATAGAGCATCCACTTTCCAAGCTTTTGGGTGAAACATCTTTGTGCAAAATTTTGGCAGTTGGAAATTTAGTGGAGAAGCGAACAGATCTATGTCTGGAGTTCCCCAAGCCACTGTCAACTGTTGGAATACATGAGGATCCAATTTCCACTCGTGGGGATCCACAATTTGTCTGCTCAAAACATCTGCTAAGGAGTTCTGTGCTCCTGGCAGAAACCTTGCTTGAAGAGTGATGTGCAAACTCAGAGCAGTCTCCCACAAAATCATAGCTTGTCTGCAAAGAGGGTAAGAATGTGTTCCCCCCTGCTTGTTGATGTACCACATGACTGTTGTGTTGTCTGTTTGAATTAACACCTGTCCTGGTTGAAGTAGATCCTTGAAGGCCATCAGGGCAAATTGGACTGCTAACATCTCCTTCATGTTGATATGCAAATGCTGTAGTCTGGGAGGCCACGTGTCTTGAATCCATTTCCCATTGAAGTGTGCTCCCCAAGCCAGGTCTGAGGCATCCGTCGTTAAGATCTGACTCGCCTCTGGTCGGGTCACAGAGAGTCCCTTGTTTAGGTGACATTCCTGAGCCCACCACAAGAATTCCTTCTGGATGCAAGGTATTATTTGAATGACAGTGTCCAAATCGTGGCAGTGTTGAGTCCATACACTTTTGAGATACCATTGTAGCTTCCTCATATGCAGCTTGGCATTGGGAAGTACCAAAATGCAAGATGCCATGAACCCCAAGGCTTGAAGGACTGTCCTTGCAGTCAGCCTGGACATTAGGGATAATCGCTGGAAGTAAAGGTGAAGATTTCTTTGTTTGTCCAGGGTCAAAAAGGCCATCTGAGAGGCTGTATTCAGTCTCACACCCAGAAAGCACATGTCCTGAGAGGGTACTAGACTGGACTTTGTTTTGTTCACAGAATACCCTAGGGCACCTTAAAACTGCCATTACATACCGTAGATGTTGAAGTAACTTGACTTTGTCTTGAGCAAGAATCAGGCAATCGTCCAGATAAGGATAAATTTGTATTCCTCTCAGTCGTAAGAAGGCTATCACAGGAGCCAGGACCTTTGTGAACACCCTGGGCACAGTAGATAAGCCAAAGGGCAATGCAGAGAACTGATAATGAAAAGTACCAGCCCAGCGCAGGGAATCTCCTGCAGCTGGGCCTGATAGGAATGTGAAGATAGGCCTCTGAGATCCAGAGTTACCATCCAGTGATCTTTGCCTAGCAGAGGCAGAAGTTGCTGTAAAGTTAACATCTTGAACTTTGGAATGTCTAGGTAAGTATTGAGAATGGACAAATCCAGAATTGGCCTCCAAGTGTTTCCTTTCTTTGGCACAAGGAATAGGCGAGAATAAAACCCTAGGCCTACTTCTGACAGGGGTACCACCTGGATCGCCCCCATTTGTAAAAGTAAAGAAATCTGTTTGTGAGCCTCCAGCCTCTGCTGAGGAGGTACATCCGGCATGCCTTTGAAAGGAGGCAAGGTGTGAAAATAAAACTTGTAGCCTTGATTTATAATGTCCAACACCCATTTGTCCTGGGTGACCAAAAGCCAATTTTGTTTGAAAAGAGCCAACTTTCCTCCTAGAGGAGCTGCCAGACTGGAAGAATCTGGCAGCTGGAGATACAGGTCATTGGGTCTGTTTACGAAAAGGCTGACCCCTGCCCTCACCAGAAGATTGTGCAGGAGAACTCCAAGTCCTAGGTCTGAAAGAACCCTGAGCATGAGCTCTGCCCCTACCACGTCTAGACCTGCCCTTAGACTGAAAATCGGAAGAAGGGTAAGACCATCCTTTTGCAGGCCAATTCCTGCTAAACTTAGGGGGCTGTACCTGTAAAAATTCCTTAACCATCTGCATGGACTTAGCTTTGTCTTCCATTTTTTTCAAAACTGACTCCACAGGAGAACCAAAAAGAACTTCAGACTTGAAGAGGAGCATCCAAAATTCGAGCTTTAACATGCTCTGACAAATTTTGATCCTTAAGCCAGGCATGCCTACGAATAACTGAACCAGAGGCAGCCACCCTGGAAGAAGCCTGAAGAGCATCGAAGCCACACTGCAAGGAATGCTTACCAACCTGATCTGAGGCATGAACTAAGTCCTGCAATTCCTTACACTCTATACCCTCAGCTAAAGCATCTACCTTAGATTTCAACTGACTTAACAGAAAGTTCTGATACTTCAGCATATGAAACTGGCAATTTAAAGCCCTCATAGCTAGCGTGGAGGAGGTATACACTTTTTTACCCCACCTATCCAAAGCCCTAGAATCTTTATCCAGAGGTACTGGATTCTTAACTACAGAAGCCCTGACCCCCTTAGGTCCTTGACTAATAGTTTCCGGGTCAGCTCTAGGACTCTTATACAAATATTTATGAGCCTCTGGAACTCTGTAATACCTGCCTGGCTTGACAGGGGCAGGGGGTAAGGAATCAGGATTAAGGGAAGCTTCAGAAAAAACATCATGAACAACATCTAAAACAGGGGGAATAGCCAAAGGTCTATGTTGTGGCAAAAACAAAAATTCCCTAAGCCGCTTACGAGAATCAGAAAAATCCTGACCTTCCCACTTGAAATGCTCCCTCATGGAGTGCAGGGTTTCAGAAAATGAAAAATCCTCTGGAGGAGAAGCAGAAGGACAGGAATCCTCTGCATCCGAATCAGAATAGGGAGGGAAATCCTGAATGTCCTCAGCCGAAGACTCAGAGTAATCTGAGGAATGCTCCAATCCTTCCACATCTGTCTCCACCCTAGGCCTCTTGTCTGGAGGGGGCATAGAACCCCTGATTAAAGTAATCAAATCCTCTGCCATTTTCAACATATGTTTTTTAGGAACAGAGCCCGAAGAACTAGGACTGATGCCTGTACCAGAAAGACCAGGTCTAGCTTTAGCAGGGCCCTTAGTGACAGAAGTAGAAGGCCTAATAACCTTTTGTAAAGATGGAACTACAGAAACTTGAGAGGCCCCCTCGGCCTGACCTAACTCCGGAGAGGCCAATTCCTGTAAAATTAAAGGTTCCCCCTGTGATTCAGCCGAGACCTCGGCTGGATCCACAGATTCAACCGTAGTTTCCATAGAACCGGCGTCCACAACGGACGACTCATCCTGTTTAGACTTTCGCTTCTTAGCGGTAGCGGGCGTCGGAGGATCCGACGGCATGTTTTAGTTACACTGCTTACCGAAAACAAGCCTAGCACAATCTAATCTACGTTTAATGGTGCGCTTATTAAATCTAGCGCAAAAGCGACACCCGACTACGTCGTGCTCAGGCCCCAAGCAAGGAATACAGAGAGAGCGATAGTCCCTATGAGGTATCTGTTTCCCACAAGAAATACAATTAGTAACTTTGTCTGACATCCGGATTAACTGAGGCAAGAAAAGACAAAAATATTCCCCAACGGGGTACTTAGCCCAACTTGGTCTTCGGTCTGAAACTCAGCGAAAATTTCAGGATGCCGAACGGCACTTGCAAACGCTGCTTCTGCTTCGGAGCATGTGGCAAGAAAGACTGAAGATATGGCGTCGGTCATGCGCTTAAGTACTACTGCGTACTGACGTCAGTTCTGAGCGCCATGACCGACGCCAGCCTAACACTTTGGTATTCGGGCCGACCGAGGACAGCGGACTACCCACAGGTTATGACTGCAGCAATGTGAGACGAAGAACATCAGGCGTCTATATTTCTTCTTAGACTACTATCTGAAAAGAAATCCTGTTCCTTCTTACGGGTTAATAGGCTAATAGAAAGTTACCAAGCTAATGGCCTTACAGCCCTTAAGTTCAGACTGCTATCAACCTGAGTACCCAGATCACATACCACTGGGTCTACACTTAGGAGGAGTGTGCTGTCTATAATATAATTAGCAGGGATGTCAGCTTTTCCAAAGGGAATACTAATGCATTTTTTACATTTAGCTTTAATCCATGCCTTTGGCACCAATCATTTGTCTGTGTTAACCTTGTTTGCAGTATATTAACATCATTGGGGGACTCAATGATTGCTCTCAATTTGCAATAATCAGTGAACTTAATCACCCACAAGCTGTCCAAGTTTGCCTGCACTTCTGAGAAATAAAAAGAGATGTAGCACAGAACCTTGTGGTATGCCACTGCTGACTGGTCTTTTGCTAGAGGTTGTCACCTACTTTGATAGTATGTACCCTATCGGTGAGCCAGCTGGCTACCCATCTGGTAATGTAGGGGTTAATTCCCAATTGGGAGAGTATCTCTATAATACCCGAGTGTGGGACTGCATCAAATACATTGGCTAGGGCAAGACAGGTGGCATGCACTGCGTTTCCCTCGTCCAGGGCCTTGGTGACTTTCTTGAAGAAGCCAACCATGTTTAACAGGCATGATCTACCTTTAACGAATCTGAACTAGTCACGGTCCAGAGTTTGGAGATTACCTATGTTCTTGCTAAGGTCCATAATGATTCTTTCCATGGCCTTGCAGATAAGGCTAGTCAAACCTATGGGTCTATAATTCCCAGGGTCGGTTGATGCCCCCCCCCCTTTGTGAAGAGGGATTACTGTTGATGTCCTCCATTCTGCTGGAACATAGCCAGTTCTCAGGTTGTGGTTAAACAGGGATGCAAGTGGGTCTGTTTTAAGTTTATTAAAAGGCAACCTCGGATGTTGTCTGGTCCCACTGATGCTGTGTTTTTGGCCTTGGAGAGCACCAAGATGACTAGCTCGCTTGAAATAAAACATTGAGGAATGGTAGCAAGTATACTTTGGGGGATGCCTACAAGGGACAGGGACAGAAAGTTGTCTCTAAATGTGTCAGCTAGCAGATTGGTTATTACCTTTGGTTGAGAACGGATGGTGCCATCAACAATCAGTTGAGCTCATAGCTGCTTATTCCCTTTTAGATTTCGGACACAGTTAAAGAATGCCTTGAGTCGCTATTTTTTGCTTCATAATTAGTTTTGGAGGATTTGAAAAGATCTCTAATTTGTTTACGATAGAAATGGATTTCTTCCTCTGCTCAGCCAGTTCCCTCTTGCCCTTTGACATCAGTTTCTTTCGCTTGTTGTATAGCTTGTTTACACTAGGGGTTCACTAAGGTGGCTTGCTTTTTCATCAAGATCTGGGTTTAATCCGGTCAGGTACAGCTGATTCTATACAACTGCTTAGGTGGTTATACAGGACATTGATGTACACCTCTGCATAGAAATCCATGTTATCTCCGTTCAAGGAGGCTTTGAAATTTCTTATACCATCACTTAGTAGAGGTAATTTGTCTTAGAAAAATTCTTAAACATTCTTGAGCTTGACGGGGTGGGTATCTGGTCTTCTAATTACACAGAATGTGACTGATTTATGGTCCAATCTCACCATGGAGGACATCACATGGGGCAGGGGGGGGTCGCTACGATGTCACATTAGTGAGTGTGACAATCCCTACCTCAGGCCAGTAATTAAGGAGGCTCAGTCCTCTCCACTGACACTGGTAAGGGACTGCCACTAGGAGCAAAAATTGATACACACAGTATTTTCAGATGTAGCTCTCTGTACCAAGTACAATTTCCCTTTAGGACACACAGGAAGCGCACTACAGACCCGGGGCTGAACTCTCTGCTTCTCTCCATGCTCCAAACAAGACTCCACCCTGACCACTTTGGAGCACTGTGTTCCCTTTCCAAGTATCTGACACACACTTGGATATTTGATTTTCACACACATACACAAACACACACAGCTGGGAAAGGCTGGCACAGATTTACCAGCTATGCCCCCTCTGCCAAGACTATAAGGTAATTGCACTGCCACCACTCAGTTACTCTAAGGCTCTTACAAGGGTACCCACTTATACAGAGTAAAATTAATACCAATACAAATGGTGGAGTTCGACCAATGCAGCAATGCTTTCAGGAGTGGCCACAGTGTCACTAAAATAAGCATATGTATGCCTAAGATGTTCAAAGTATTCTCTAAAAGACCAGACACAATGAAAGTTATAGAAATATTTAATAATAATAAAATAGAAAACATGAGAATACTGAATATCTAGTTACAATAAACACCAGAGTTTCAATCACAGGAGATATAAAAATAACACAGTTGGATAGATTCACACAGATGCAGAAAAACAACAATTAATCTCAATATATTTCCTGACTGACTAAAGAATTACTGTTCCTTAGTTAAGTTACTTACTACAACAAGGCAAGATGATGATACTGAGTTGCTTACTACAAGACAAGATGAGGTGTGTGGTTGTGTGAGATATCTGTCAGAGATCTTTCCAATCAGGTTCCAAAAAACAAAGTGCTGCTGGGAGAGTTCCGCCATATCTCTCACTAATATCTAAAGAATCATTTCAGTGCTGGTTATAGAATGACATCACATTTGGTCACCTGACTTTGGTACAATACGCAGCCAGAGCTTTGCTAAGATCTGTTGCAGCATCTGAAAACTATAAACCAATTTCAAAAACTTCCACTTTTCCAGGGTAGCAATTAGTTCACCCCTAAGGTCAATACAGTAAGATTCTTACTCCTGGTTTTCCAAGACATTTTTGTCTCTGGCTGCAATCAGACCTGTAAGATAAAACCTTTATGGCCAAAACCAACCAATTTAATTTTCAACCCATTTTTCAAAATTAGCTAGACTGAGATTAACCTCTTCTCATCCAGAAATCTCTGTTAAAATATATACATTTATTCAATTATAATAATACTGTCTGACATATGTGTACATCTTTTTTCTGTTGCTGCATTTTTAACACAAGTAACTTTACAAATGTATTTTTAACACAAGCATTTGTACAAATCAGCGTGATAGTCAAATGACATAAAATTATTTACAAAACTCCAGGTAGCTGTGCTGGCATGTGTTACACATGCACTGCCCTACTCTCTCTGGCAGAGATAGCACTACTTCATATCACCACACCTCTCTCCTCTTTGAAGACTCAAGCTAGTTTTTCAAAAAAAAAAAAACCTGGAAAAACTTTGCTGGAAAGAAATGGTCATTGTCTGGGAACACATTAACCTATACCCTGTCTTGTGAGCATTGCTGACCCCACTATGGTGCTGCACTGTCATGTCATATGCCTGCAACCTTAGGCTCCACCTTAATAACGTGGCATTTTTGCTGGCTGGCACAATGTAGCCATTTTATCAGACTGTACAATGAATCTGCTTCCATACAGATAGGGCTGAAATTTCTGCAGTGCCCATATTATTGTTAGACATTCTTTTTTTACAGCTGCATAACATTCCTCCCTGGGTTGGAGTCTACGGCTGAGATATACAAATGTGTGCTCTTCTCCCTCTGAGGAAACCTAGCTGAGTACAGCCACAGCATGGACCGAAGCATCACCTGCACAACAAATTATGTGCTGTAATCCGGAATGGCTAACACAGGGGTCCTCCCAAAGCCCCTTTAAGCTTCTGGAATGCCTGTTCACAGCCTGCAGTCCACACTGCCTTATCTGGCCTGTTTTTCCTCATCAGGTCTGTGGTGGGAACAGCTACTGTACTATAACTGGGAATGAACTTTGTATAGTACCCTACTGTCCCCAAGAATGCCCTCACTTGCTTTTTGGTAGCAGCGGCAGACTCCTGCCATCTACAGCAAATACTCAGCACCAGGGTCTCCCTATTATGGTAACATGGCACAACTTGTGCCGCTGCCTTCTACCTAGCAGGTTTACCATGTAATTAACATCACTGACCTTCCTTACCACTTTGAAGGGTCCCTCCCAAGCTGACTGCAGCTTATTGTGTCTGACATGAGCACCATTACCTGCTGTCCCACAGCTTACTCTCAGGCTCAAGCATTCCTACCATGCCAGACCTTTTTCTGTTGTTGGGCTCCTGACAAGTTCTCTTGGGACAAGCCCATGAGCTCCCTAAGTCTTGTCCTGAGGTTTAGGATGTATGTTACAACAGACTGCTTGTGGGATTCATACTCATCCCCCACTCTTCACAAACCAAATCTAAAGGCCCCTCACCCTATGCTCATACAACTCAAAGGGTGAAAACCCTGTGGATTCCTGGGGTACTTCTCTGTATGCAAACAGCAGATGGGGCAAATATCTGTCCCACTACTTCTTCAGCTAGTCTGCAAATGTCCACATCTTGGTCTTTAGTGTAGAGTTTAACCTCTCCACAAGACCATTAGTCTGGGGGGTGATGGGGATGGTCTTTAGGTGCTTTACCCTACAGCACTTACGCAGACAAGCCAGCAGGTCTGACATAAAACTGGCACCTCTGTCAGTCAGTACTTCTCTTTGGAAACCTACCTTGCTGAAAATCTCTAACAAAGCATTTGCCATCTTCTCTGCTTCAATGAGAGTGTCCACCTCAGGTTATCTAGTAGCAAAATTACTTGGTGTGGAAATAGATAAACTTAGATTTGACACCCACATATCTCTCACAATAAAAAAAAGTTCACAAGAAACTTGGTGCATTATATCGAAGCCGCCAATTCCTAACCAAGGCAACTAGAATCTCCATAGCCAATTCCCAGCTAATCATCACCCTACTCTACGCATTCCCCCATACTTACTAACCTTAGACAGACAGACCTACACAAGCTGGATGGTTGTTATAACAAAATTGCTAAATTTGCCACTGAAACCTCCTACCGCAGCCATCATTGCATCTCCCTTAAAGAACTTAAAGAACTAAACTGGCTAGAACTCCCACAACTCCTTCACTTTAATCAACTCACCCTCGCTCATAAATTTATTAACCACCCCCATAACATCCCTTCCCTTCAAACCGTTCTCCAACGCTATCACTCCACTAGGCTCCTAAGATCAAGCAACAAAAATCAACTCGCTGTTATCACACCCAAAAACTCAGCAGGAGAAGCCATACTTTCATGTACCCTATCTAAACTTTGGAACAATCTTCCACCCACTACTCTACCTTCCAGCAGCCTTTTCAAGTCTGCTCCCAAATTCCACTTAAATTTGCACTGGCTTTGTCCTTGTTCTAGTCCAGGCTAGCACCCCCACCCTTATCCCCCCACCTAGACTCTTAACCCAACTATACTACCACTACTACTACTCTACCTTCCAGCAGCCGTTTCAAGACTGTGCTGAAATTCCACTTAAATTTGCAATGGCTCTGCCCTTGTTCTAATCCAGACTTAACACCCCCACCCTTACCCCCCCCACCTAGACTCTTAACCTAATTATACTAATGCCACTACTAACCACAGTCAGAATTAGCTAGTTGTCTTTACATACGTTAAAATCTTGTCTCACAACATTGTTACCAATATTATAAATGACAAGAAACTATCTTAACTTGCAATATTTACTGTATATACTGTTGATAATCAATATCTTGTTACTGTATTAAAGCTATTGCTGCAACTTTGTATCTCTATTTATCATGTACGTGATGTGGAGCTGTTCTCCCCGGGCACCTGCTGAAAAAGGACCTGCATCCAGTCAGAATTTCCCGGTAAATAAATACATCAGTAAATAAATAATCTACCACCACTAGGATATACTTCCCTGTGGAACTTGGGGTACTCAGAGGCCCCCCACAATATCCATAACTACCCCCTGAAATGGCTCTTCAATCACAGGCAAAGGCATCTGCCTTGCCTACCTTTTGGCACAGCTCACAGGTCCTGCAGTACCCAGTTACATCTCCTGCAATCCCCGGCCAATAAAAGTTCTGCATAATACATCTCTTGGTATGCTTTATCCCCATATGACCTGCAAAAGAAATGTCATGGGTTATGGCTACAAGTGTCAGATGGTAGACTCTGGGCACTACCAACTGCTGTATTACCTCATCCTCTAGCCGTCCCTCAGGGGTCCACTCTCTCTATAGTAACCCTTTGTTCCAGTATACAGACTCCCCTTTTCCTTGAGAATCAGGTGCTTCCTTAGCTACCTCCCTCAAGCCTCATAAGGTAGGGTCCAAAAGCTGAGCCTGTCTCAACTCTACCTTTGTGACCCTTTCCAGCTCCCTTTCCACAGGAAGCCTGGTATCTTCTGAGAGCGGTGCCTCACTGTCAGCCTGGGAACTACCACTTACCTCTGTCCTTGCAGTCACCCTTTCCACGGGGAACATCAGCACTTACCAGCAGCAGTGGCTCACTTTCAGGCTCACGGCTGCAGGATAGCTCCCTCCCTGAAAGAGCCACATCACCAGCTCCAGCTTCAGGTGTGGGGTCTGTCTGGGTCTCCTCCTGGCTACCAGACCCACATAACTGTTTCAAAGCCTGAATGCATGTAATTGCATACAACACAAGGTATTGCATTATCAAAATCATTCCCTGTCAAGACATCCGCAGGGATATCCCCTACCACACCTACTTGTTTGCTTCCTTTTCCACCCTCCCAGTCAAGGTGAACCCTGGACAAAGGTATTTGAAATGAGGTACTTCCTAAAGTTCTGACTGGAATAGACTGCCCAAGCAAGTACTGCTCCTCTTTAACCACTGCAGGCTTCACAATGGTTATGCCAGAGGCTGCGTCTCTCTTAGCAGTGGCCTGTCTTCCACTAACTAAGGTAGGATACAAACTCTGGTGATAATTTGGTACCCCTGTTCTCTTCAGGCAACTTATCACTGGCACGCTGTTATTCCCAAATGCTGGCTCCCTCACCTTTGTTCCTCATCTTGCTTCAGTGGACATTTGTATGGTACATGGCACCTCTGATTACATTTAAAACATCTAACCATTAATCCTGGCCATATAGCTAAACTAGTGGCTTCCCCTGTTAGTGGTGGATTCTGCTGGGGTGGTTTAAGCTGCCCATCATGGGTTCCCTTATATCTATGTGTGGCACTGGGTATCCCCTTCTTGTGCAGTGGTGCTCTGCTTGCTAAGTAGAGATCCCCTTTTCTCCTCAGCTCGTCTGCACAGTTACACTCCTGGTATGCCAACCAGATTCTCATGTCCTCAGGCAAACTGCTAAGGGCTTGTTCCCTCACCAAAAGGTCTGCCAGCCTTTCAAACCAATGTGACCTAACACCCACTCACCCACCTATGAAAATAAGTGCTTAACTCAGCAATATAATCACATACACTTTCATCTGCCTGATGTCTATGCTCACAAAATTTTTTTTCTGTAAGCTTCAGGTGTTAACTTAAAAAGTACAGTTGTGTACACTTACCATAAATGTAGATGTTCGAGTGTCTTCACTGTTGCAGTAATGACTGTAGGGTTCTCCCCTGCCGGCAGGCAGTCCTCGGTCGGCCAGAATCCCAAAGTCTGGGTCCGGCGCCGGCTGTTCAACCATGCTCCCTGACGTCAGAGCGCCAGGAGTACAAAGCTGACAGCCGACGCCATGTTCTCCAGTTTTTCTTGTCCCAGATGTCAGGAGTCCCAAAATGAGTAAGGTCCCATATCCTTTGCAAATACACCTCAGAAGAATGGTGAAAAAAGGAACCACACAAAAGTAAAAATAAGAGGGACAGGAGGGAGGAACCCAGACTGCAACAGTGAAGACACTCGAACATCTACATTTATGGTAAGTGTACACAACTGTACTATGTTCATCGTGTTTCACTGTTGCAGTCATGACTGTAGTGTAGAATCCCAAAGCAGAATGAAAGGGAGGTGGTCATAAAGTAGAAGGGGCGGCTAAAAGGCCCTGCAAGACTGCAGAAGCAAAGCCTGCCCTAGACTTAGAGTAGAGAGGTAGATTGTAGTGCTTTGAAAAAGTATGCACTGAACTCAAGTTGCAGCTTCCAAAATGTCTTTGGTAGGAACTCCCCTGAGGAAGGCAGCTGAAGTGGCAGCAGCTCTGGTGGAATGAGTCCGTATACTCCCTGGGATTTGCTTTCCATGGTGTGAATAACAAAATCTGATTCCATTTGCAATCCATTTAGAAATGATCTGTTTTGAAATGGCTTTACCTTGGGAACTTGAAGCATAAGAAACAAACAATTGCTCTGATTTTCTGATGTCCTTGGTTCTGTCCAGGTAAAAACGTAGTTGTCTGTGTACATCCAAGGAATGTAAGATCCTTTCCCCTTTATTTAGAGGAGTGGGGAAAAAAGTTAGCAAGTGTATACTTTGATTTAAAGCGACTTTGGAAACCACCTTAGGCATGAATGTAGGATTAGTCCTCAAAGACACCCTGTCTTGATGAAAAATAATATAAGGTTCCACAGCCATAAGAGCTTGCAACTCTGAAACTCTCCTGGCAGAGGTCAGAGCTAAAAGGATGGCTGTTTTCCAAGATAAAAACTTGATGTCAGAAGAGGCAGCAGGCTCAAAAGGAGGTAAGGTGAGCTTTTCCAAAACATAGTTGAGATCCCAAGCAGGAATGGGAGGAGATCTAGGAGGTCTTAAGTTCTTAGCACCTCTGAGAAACTGTCTCATGAGCTGGTGGGAAAAGATTGGAGGGTCTGTATTATAATGAGCGGAAATAGCAGAGGCATGCATCTTAATGGAAGAGAAAGAGAGACCCTTATGTAAGAGATCTGTCAGGTAAAGTAAAATCAAAGGAATGTTAGGAAGAAGAGGATCAGAATCCTGAGCCTGCATCCAGGAACAAAATCTTTTCCATTTTCCTGCATAAGATTTTCTAGTGCTAGGACGTCTGGCTTCTAAAATGACATCCATAACCTGCTTGGGTAGGAGAGAAGGAATCAAAGACCCTGGATTAACCAGGCCGCCAGGCTGAGAGTTCTGACATGGGAGTGTAGAACCTGACCATGATGTTGGGACAGAAGGTTCGGAGTCTGTGGTAAAACTCAAGGGGGCTCCAGACATAGGTTTTTCAGAGTAGGGTACCAAAACTGTCGAGGACAATTTGGGGCCAGCAAGATTATCATCTTGGGCTTGTCCTGTTTGATCTTTAATAATACCCGTGGAAGAAAAGGAAGAGGCGGAAAGGCATATCCCGAGAGGTTTCTCCAACTGAATGATAGTGCATCCACTTTCCAAGCTTGTTCGTGAAAGTCCTGGTGCAAAAATTCTGTAGTTGATGATTGAGATGGGATGCAAAGAGGTCTATGTGAGGACATCCCCAGACTGCTGTTATCATCCTGAATATTTCGGTGTCCAGCATCCACTTGTGTGGATCCGAAAGGTTTCTGCTCAGACTGTCTGCCAGGAAGTTTTGCTTCCCTGGTAGAAACTGAGCTAGAAGGTCCAGATTACAAGCTAGAGCTGTGTTCCATAGATCCATGGCTAGTCTACAAAGGGGTTAGGAATGAGATCCCCCTTGCTTGTTTATGTACCACACAACTGTGGTGTTGTCTGTTCGTATCAGTAGTTGTCCTGGTTGTAGAAGATTCCTGAAGGCCATTAGAGCTTTTTGAACGGCTAACATTTCCTTTAAATTGATATGCAGGTGCTTCTGATCCTTTGTCCAAAGGCCCTGCAGACAGTTGCCCTGAAAATGGGCTCCCCATGCATAATCCGAGGCGTCCGTGGTTAGTATCTGAGTGGCAGGAGGCAGACAAAAGGGTTTTCCTTTGTTTAAAGTACATGCCTTGGACCACCAAAGGAATTCCTTTTGAAGGCAAGGCAGGACGGAAATCAGTATGTCTAAACTGTGGTAATGCTGAGACCATACACTTTTTAGGTACCACTGTATTTTCCTCATGTGTAGTCTTGCATATGGTACGAGAAGGATGCAGGAGGCCATGTAACTCAAAGCCTGCAGGAATCTCCTTGCAGATAGCGGAGTTAAAGTTGCCAAGGTTTTGAAAGTTGAAGCCAGCTGAAACTGTTTTTCATATGTCGGAAATGCCATCTGGGTTGTTGTGTTTAAAGAAGCGCCCAGAAAAATTATTTGTTGTGAGGGTGTCAAATTTGACTTTTTTATGTTTACAGTGAATCCCAGGAACTTGAGAAGATCCTGAACAAACTGTAGATGCTGGAGTAAGACCTCCTTGCTGTCTGCCTGAATAAGACAGTCGTCCAGATAAGGGTAAATTTGAATTCCCTTGAGTTTGCAGTAAGCTACTACTGGAGCCAGGCATTTGGTGAAGACCCTGGGCGCAGTAGACAATCCAAAGGGCAGCGCAGAGAAATGAAAGTGCCTCGATCCGGCCTTGAACCTGAGGTATTTTCTGCGTTCCTGCCTGATGGGAATGTGTAAATATGCCTCCTTTAAATCCAAAGTTACCATCCATGCATTTTTGGACAGCATTGGAAGTAGTTGCTGTAGAGTAAGCATCTTGAATTTCGGAATCTCTAGAAAGGTGTTCAAGACTGACAGATCCAGAATGGGTCTCCATGAATTTTGCTTCCTGGGGACTAGAAAGAGCCTTGAGTAAAAACCTTGTCCCATCTCTGAAAGTGGAACTAGTTCTATGGCTTTCATAGCCAAAAGAGCTTCCACCTGGTTTAAGGCCTCTGTCCATTGATGTTTTGGAAGATCTGGCCATCCGCTTGGCCTTGGTAGGGTAAGAAAATGGAATTTGTAACCTCTTGAAACCACATCCAGAACCCACTTGTCTTGGGTTATATGAGTCCAATTTCGGTGAAAAAGAGAAAGTTTTCCTCCGAGAGGGGCTTCCAGGCAAGAAGTTCCTGCAGCCCAACAGAGGGAGTCATTGAGTCTGTTTCCTATGAGTTTGCGACCTGTCCTCTCCTCCCCTAGGGGTGGAAGCAGTCCACTGTCTTGGTCTATGAGAGGCTTGTGTTTGAGGCCTTCCTCGTGAGCGTCTGTATCTACCCCTCTGAGGCCTGTCTGAATTGGGAAAGGACCAATTTTTCGTAGGTCAATTCCTGCTAAATCTGGGTGGCTGTACTTGTAAGAAATCTTTAACTGTTTGCATGGATTTCACCTTGTCCTCCATCTTTTTAATCACCTCTTCAGCTTTAGATCCAAACAAAACATTATGCTGAACAGGAGCATCCAATAATTTAGATTTCACTTCTTCTGGCAAATTTTGTTCCTTTAACCATGCATGCCTTCTAATTACTGTGCCAGAGGCAGCAGCCCTACAAGAAGCCTCCACGGCATCAAATCCACAGTGTAAACCATGCTTCCCAACTTGTTCAGTGGCATGCATTAAGTCATGTAATTCCTTATCATCTGCACAGGCGGAAATGGAAGTAAGCTTTTATTTTAAAACAGACAAAAGAAATTGCTGGTATTTCAGCATATGAAACTGACAGTTTAAAGCCCAAATAGATAAAGTAGCAGAAGTGTACACTTTTTTGCCCCATCTTTCTAAAGATCTAGAATCCTTCTCAGTGGGAATGGGGTTTTTAGCAGAAGCGGCCTTAACTCCCTTAGGACCCTGAGAAATGGTTTCAGGGTCAGCAGTAGGGTTCTTGTATAAAAACTGGTGGGAATCAGGAACCCTGTAATATGTCAGGCTTAACAGGAGCAGGAGGAAGAGAGTCAGGGGTTAAGTTAGCCTCCGAAAAAGCATCATCCACAATATCCAAAATAGAAGGAATAGCCAGGGGTCTATGTTAGGGAAGAAGAAGAAAATTTCTTAGTCTTTTCTTAGATTCCGAATACTCCTGTCCTTCCCAGTGGAAATGTTCCCTCATTTCATGCAAAGTTTCCCCAAAAGAGAAATCCTCAGGGGGAGAAGCTGAAGGAATGGATTCCTCAGCATCAGAATCCTCATAAGGAGGGAAAGAATATTCCTGGTCAGAAGAAGAAACTGAAGAAACAGAAGCCTGATCAGAGGAGTCATAATAAACTTCCTGCCTTGGCCTTTTATCTGGAGGGGGATGTGAACCCCTAATCATAGTAAGTAAATCCTCCGCCATCTTAAGTAACTGTTTCTGTGACTTGGGAGCCAGATCAGAAGAGGCCTGTGTTGCAGTCTTTGATTTGGAAGGAGTCTTTGCCTTTATTAGAAGCTGAGTAGGCCTGAAAACCCCTTCGGAAGCCGGTACCTGCACAGCGGCTCTGGACCCATCCGAAGGAGCATTGTCCGAAGGTCCTGCAATAGAAATATTCAAAGGCCTAGTTGGCTCCTCGTGGGAGTCCGTTTCGGCCATCGGTTCCGAAATGGCCGACGACAGGGGCTGCAAAAGCGCCTCACTGATGACGGCCGAACCTGAAGCTGGCTCTGCTTGTGTGATATCGTTAGATTTGGACCTCAGAGGCCTGTCCTTATCCTTGCGTCGTTTGTGAACTCTGGTAGCCGGAACCGTATCCGACGACATTTTGTAATTAAAACGCCTACCGAAGTAATGAAATGCAAAATCGTACCTTCGTTTAATTGTACGTTGATTGAATCTAGCACAAAACCGACAATTAGCTACGTCGTGGTCAGGGCCTAAGCAAAGAATACAGTAAGAATGAAAATCCTTATGAGGTATTTGCTTCCCACATGAAATACAATTATTAACTTTTTCTGACATTGGACTGGAGCAAGAAAAAAGTTTCCCCAACGGGGTACTTAGCTTTGAGTAGGAGAAGAAAGTCTTCGGACTGAAGTTTGTTCAGAAAAGATTGTCAGGAGTCAGCCAACCAGCACTTGCGAACTGCTATCACCGCACGGCAAGAAAGACTGGACAACATGGCGTCGGCTGTCCGCTTTGTACTCCTGGCGCTCTGACGTCAGGGAGCATGGTTGAACAGCCGACGCCGGACCCAGACTTTGTGATTCTGGCCGACCGAGGACTGCCTGCCGGCAGGGGAGAACCCTACAGTCATGACTGCAACAGTGAAACACGAAGAACAGCATTACAATAAACATTGTTTAACTTTATCATAGTTTAAACAACAGTATCAGACAATTTAGAAACAGCAGTTACAGCTTTACCATGGAGTAAGGGGGTCAGGAATGGTACCCAGAGCCTTTGGGAAATATTTTACTGTTTAGATACTCTTTCAAATATATAAATAAAACTATCAAAATTATCACTCTCTGTAAACTCTGGAAGAAATTTACTGACCTTTATTGCTTCTGGGGTTTGGTTATTCCCTTCCTCATTATCTCCATGACCCTGATGAACAGTCAGCATCTCCCTCTCATGTAGGTACTGTTTCTCCTTTTCTGCAGCCTCCAAACGCTGCAGTCTCTTATTCTCTTCGACCTCCAAATGTCGCAGTCTCTCTGCTGATTCTGATTCCATATATTTTACCTGCCACAGTATCTCATTTTCTTCACCCTACAGACACCACAGTCTCTCTGCTGATTCTAATTCTAAACATTTGGCTTCCAGTTAAAGTCTCTAACTCCGGACTGGTTTTTAAGTAATCTGAGGAAAAGGTGAACTGTCCTGTTTCTAAAGGTGGCATATCCCCATCACCAGACTGGTTGTCAGCCCGTACTGCAGCTGTGATTAGGGCTGAAATAATTTCCTCTTTAGTCAGGCTGGCATGCACCAGTCCTTTAGCTTTGCACACCTTGACCAACTGATTCTTTGTCAGCTTGCTGTAATCCTCTGCCGACATCTTTGTCTGCTTTCCCTGACTAAACTAAACTAACAAAAATAAATAAAACTGCTGTGAAAATGAAACTCAGTACATTTATCTTGTGGCTGCTAAGAGTACACACACCTTCACTGACAACAGGCTACTGATGTTTAATTAACATCCCACCCAGCTGCCATCAATGACAGTCCCAACTCCGGGCTAGTAATGAAGGAGCTTCAATCCTCACCACTGACATCGGTTAGGGGCAGCCACTTGGTGCAAAAATGGATACACACAGTATTTTCAGATGCAGCTTTCTGTACCAGGTGCAATGACACTTAGCACACAGGGATCACACTCCAGACCTGGGGACTGGACTCTCTGTCTCTTCCAGGTACAAAACAAGACTCCACACTGACCACTTTGGAGCACTGTGTACCCATTCCAAGTAGCTGACAAACAGTTCATAGTTGTAGACTAGGCTATCTACTACTAGGGCGCTTATAAGCCTAGCCATGTAACCCAAATGTGATCCACAAATTTGATTTATATAGGTATGATATACTGACTGCCTATGTCCATCAGAGATACAGAAGCCAAACCAGTGGTGAATTACCTATTACCCATCCACTAGTCCAAGTTGCCCTTAAAAAGTGCTAGTGAGAGACTTTGCTTCACATGGATGGGGAGCCTGTTGCCGAGAATGGGAATTCTCAGAGAAACCGTCTCTCTCTCTCCAACATGTCCTATTTATGTTACATGCAGCATTTACGTCTTTTAATCTAGTAGTTCTGATGCTGTTTGTTTTGCAGATCTGAAAAAGGTTCATCAAAACAGGGTCAAGTGATTTTCTGCATGTCAGGCAAAGATCACCTCTCAGAAGTCTGTATGATACTGAGTAAAGAGACAGGGCTTTGAGGTGATCAGCATAAGATTTTGTATTTACTCCCTGTTCTCTTTCTGTAAGGAACCTTTGTGGATGTTCAAATTTTACTGCATGTGTCTGGTTCAGGTACATACCAAAGGGGGTATAATACTTTACGATGGGTCTGATGAGGGCCGATTACAGTGGTGTGACAACCTCCCTGGACCTAGATGCCATGCCCTTGCTTATAAGTTGAGCAATATAAAAGGATTTTCTTACTACCTTGGGCACAAGTTGGTCAAAGGCTAGGTTACTATCAACATGTGTTCCCAAATCCCTTACTAGTGAATCAACTTTAAAGGGTGTTTTATCGATGATATTACCCAGAGTGGTAGACTTTCCAAAAGGTACAATAATGTACTTCTTGATATCAAGTTTTAAGCCATGGCTTTGGCACCAAGTGTTTGTCTGTATTAGACCTTCGTATTCCTGAACGGTGTTCTCATCTTGGGGGATTCAATGACTGCTCCCAGTTTGCAATCATCTGCAAACATGGTCAGACAAAGGCCTTTGATATCAGCTTTGATATCCAAGAAGCAGATGCCAAAGAGGAGTGGGACCATCACAGAGCCCTAGGGACACTGATGATTGGCCTCTTTATGGAGGTAACCTCACCGATTCTAACCTCCTGGGTCCTATCAGAGAGTCTGCTAGCTATCCATCATGTTATAAAGGAGTGTATACCTAGTTCCATAATTTTGTTGACAATAACCAAGTTGAGTATTGTATAAAATGCTTTAGACAGATCTAGGTAGGCAGTATGCATGTTTTCCCCTCATTCATTTCCTTAGTAACCTTTTCAAAGCAATCCACCAGATTCAGTAAGCATGCCCTTCCTCTGACAAAGCAAAACTGGGAACGATCCAGTGTCTGTAGGTCTCCTATGTCCTTGTTGATAAAGTCTGTGATAATTCTTTTCATGACTTTCCAAATAAGACTACTCAGATTAATGGGTATATGGTTTCCAGGACCTGCTGAAGGTCCTCCCTTATGAAGGGGGTTGACCACTGCAGTCCTCCGTTCACGTGGCACAAAGCCTTTTTTAAGACTACAGTTAAATAATGACTCCAGGGGGCCTGATAAGTCATATTTTAGACTATGTAGGAGGCATCCTAAGATGTTACTGAGGCCTTTTGAGGCCTTGTTCTTGGCTTCAGTGAGTGTATCCAGCACATACACCCTAGTTATAGCTGGAGGGGTTATGTTTGAGGGTATTTTAGTGGGATGGTTGGGGGTGAGAGGGGGTAAAGTTGGAAGTGAATTTGTGCATTAAAAGGTTAGCTATATTGCCAGGGTCAGTGAACATGGAACCAGTAACCATCAGTTCAGCACATTGCTGTGTGCAGGTCTTGAGGTTGCTGACATAGCTGTAGAAGGCCTTCTGGTTATTTTTCACTAGGAAGGCAATCTTAACCTCAAATTTGGCTTTGCTTGAATACTCTTGGATATCTGATTTTCACCCGCACACACATACACACCTGGGAAAAGCTGGCACAGATTTTTGTGCCCCTCTGTCCGGACTATAAGGTAATTACACTAACACAAGTCAGCTACTCTAAGGCTCTTACAAGGGTACCCAATTCTACTGAGTACAATTAACACCAATATAAATGGTAGAGTTTGACCAATACAGCAAGGCTTTCAGGAGTGGCCACAGTGCCACTATAAAAAGCATAAGTATTCTTAAGATGTTAAAAATATTCTCTAAAAGATCAGCCACAATAAAAGTTATAGAAATATTTAATAATAAATAATAAAGTAGAAAACATGAGAATACTGAATATCTAGTTACAACAAACACCAGCATTTCAATCACAGGAGATATAAAAAAAAATAACACACTTGGACAGATTCACAAAGATGCTGAAAAACAATACTTAACTAATCTCACTATTTTCCTGACTAAAGAATTACGGTTCCCAAGTTAAGTTACTTGCTACAGCAAGGCAAGATGATGAGTGTTGAGTTGCTTACTACAACAAGGCAAGATGAGGTGTGTGGTTGTGAGAGATCTGTGAGAGATCTTTCCTGTTAGGGTCCGAAAAACAAAGTGCTGCTGAAAGAGTTCTGTCATATCTCTCACTAATATCTAAAGAAATAATTTCAGTGCTGGTTATAGAATGACATCACATCTTGTCACCAGAACCTGGTACAATACACACCTCCAAAGCTTTTCCAAGATCTGCTGCAGCATCTGAAAGCTATATAACAATTTCAAAAACTTCCATGCTTCTAGGGTAGCTATTAGTTCACCCCTAAGATAATACAGTAAGATTCCTAGTCCTGGTTTTCCCACACAATTCTGTCTCTGGCTGCAATCAGACCTGTACGATAAAATCTTTTTGGCCTATTTTCAACCTATTTTTCAAAATTAGCTGGACTGAGATTAACTTCTTCCCTTCCAGAATTCAACATATACATTTAATCAGTTCTAATAATACTGACATACATGTATATCTCTTTTCTGTCCAGCAGGACCCACTGTTGATGCATTTTTAACACAAGCATCTGTACAAATCAGTGTGATAATCAAATGACATAAAATTCTTTACAAACGTTCAGCTAGCTATGCTGGCATGTGTTACACATGCACTGCCCTACTCTCCCTGGCACAGGTGGCACTACCTCATATCATCACAGTGAGTACTACTTCCAGGACATCTGAGCCCCTTGTGGGTGTGAGGACTAGCTGTTCCAGAGCATTTACATTGACAAGTCAAAGAACCTCTGAGTCAGCAGGTTTGTGTTCTTGTACATTTCCCAGTCTATGATAGGATAATTAAAATTACCCATGAGTAAGGTGTTGGGCTGTATGGCAAGTGACTCCAGTAAGTCCAGGTATGTGGTATGCTTTTCCTGTTTCATGGTGGGGGACTTATAGTTAGCTATGATGTGGTAGGGGAATTTGCCTACAGTTAATTGGACATGGAGTAGCTCAAAAGAGTCCTACTGTTTGATCAGTCTCAAGGTGTACTTATCCTTAATGAAGATGGACACACCTCCTCCTTTGGTTCTTTAGTGGTTAGTTTGTGGTCTGAATGCATGGAAGGCGTTGTAGCCCTGCAAAGCTGGGCTGCTTTCCGTGCCTTTGAACCATGCCTCGGCGACTTCACAGATGTCGTCATCTTCCAAAGTGAGGAGTGCTTCCAGGGAGTGCAGTTTCTTGTTTACACTCCTAGCATTAAGCAGCAGTACCTTGAGTTTACCCAGAGAGGATTTTGTTATGGTGGGAGGTTGATTATTTTGTCACTGCCTAAAAAAGGCACAACAGGTGGTGATGGAGCGGGAGGGGCAGGGATACAGGTCTACTTGGTTCCGGGGGATGGAGAAATCCAAGAGAATTCTGGTTCATTAAGAAAAAGTAGCTTTTTATACCTACTTTAGGATTTGAAGTACTCATTTTTCTCACGTGATCTTATATTGGCTTTCTACTTACTTTACAAAGAGGCCTAGGAACCCCTAGATTTTGTTGTAGAAGGGGAGGTGGATTTGAAGGGGTGGTTAGGAGTTAGGTTCAGAGGTGTGAGAAGGGATGAGCTTGAATGAATCATACCTACTCCCTCTCTGACTGTTAGCCTTAGAGCCTCAAGGCTTTGATTTATGGCCTACTTCCCATTTCCTCTTGTAATGATCTTTTTTACGCTTTGAGATTTCCCTCTGTATTGCCCATGATAGTTTAGCCAGATATTTGTGGGGTAGTTTCAACTATATCTAAGAGAGGAGGAGTGAAAATTCAGTTTTAAGGACTGCATAGTCTTTCCTTTCTCCTGCAGCCATTAAACACCTTTTTTCACAGGGGATCCAAAGAGAAGTTCCTAATCCAGAGGGCCATTGAAGTTCTCTGCTTTTATATGGTTTGGCAGGGGCTGACATCTCAGCCAGATATGTCTTCCGAACAATGACCTGAAAGCTGCTGAGATGCACAATGCATTCACAACATCACAGTTAGATTTAAATGTGTGCTTAGCAACACAGGCATCAATTCAAGTACTTTCCCGTTCAGGTCATTGCCTTCTATCCCCTCAGCCTTCTTTAACTGATTTGGGCAGGGATCAGCAAGTGAATCTGGCAATTAAGGGTTCTGAAGGCCAGGGGAGCAGAGATATATACTTTCTACCCAAATCTGGCTAGAGTCTTGCTCTCTGTCATTGGGAAGGGTACTGTTAGCAGGAGATGAAGTAGATACCTTGCTGGAATCCATGAACATCAGATACAAAATGTTTATAATCACTAGTCAAAAATAAATAATTAAACAATTTTTATAAACATAAAACATATTAAACATAATAAAACAAATATTCATTTTAACCTAGTCTGCTGTATTCTAGTTAAAATAGGTTTTAAAGATAATGCTGCATTTAATCCAGGGGGTATATCAGCAGAAAGCCTTAGTATCCATTCATATTCCTTAAGGTCCAAAGAATTGGATAAATCACCTCCCCTGGTTGTTGCTAAAACATGATCAATTACTCTAAATTTAAAACAATGTTTAGTTCCTAAGGATTGTACATGCCTTGACAGTGCATTATTCTCATTATTATGTCTAATATTAGATCTATGCTCTATTATTCGTTCTTTAAGTTTTCTAGTGGTTTTCCCCACATAGAATGAAGAGCAAATTTCACATGTTAGGTAGTACACCCACATTAGTAACACAAGTAGCATGACCATAAAAATTATACTCCTTGCCTGATGTTGGGTGTATAAAAATACTACCCCTTGATATGTCTGTAACTATATCACTACAGCTACTGCAATTGTAACAGGGATAAGTACCTTGTTTGGTACTTATTTGAGTGATTACATTAATAAAGTCTTTATAACCTAACAAACTTTTTAATGTTCGCATGTTTCTGTAGCTAAAGTAAGGTTTATCACCTACTATCAAACGAACATCATCCTGTGCTAGTAATACCTTCCAATATTTAGTTATTATTTTTCTAATGGTATCAGACAATGTGTTAAATGTAGTTAAAAATCTTAATTTACTCACTTGTCTCAGTAGGTAGGTGATAAACCTTACTTAAGCTACAGAAACATGCGAACATTAAAAAGTTTGTTAGGATATAAAGATTTTATTAATGTAAAGCCTAACTTCGAAATAAGTACCAAACAAGGTACTTATCCCTGTTACAATTGCAGTAGCTGTAGTGATATAGTTACAGACATATCAAGGGGTAGTATTTTTATACACCCAACATCAGGCAAGGAGTATAATTTTTATGGTCATGCTACTTGTGTTACTAGTAATGTGGTCTACCTCGCAACATGTGAAATTTCTTCATTCTATGTGGGAAAAACACTAAAAAACTTAAAACAGAAATAATAGCATAGATCTAATATTAGACATAATGAGAATAATGCACTGTCAAGGCATGTACAATCCTTAGGAACTAAACATTGTTTTAAATTTAGAGTAATTGATCATGTTTTAGCAACAACCAGGGGAGGTGATTTATCCAATTCTTTGGACCTTAAGGAATATGAATGGATACTAAGGCTTTCTGCTGATATACCCCCTGGATTAAATGCAGCATATTCTTTTTAAAACCTTTTAAAACTAGAATACAAAGGTTAAAATGAATATTTGTTTTATTATGTTTAATATGTTTTATGTTTATAAAAATTGTTTAATTATTTATTTTTGACTAGTGATTATAAACATTTTGTATCTGGATCATGTGACTATGGCTGCAAGTCATATGATTGTTTTATATGTATATATATGGGCGTTTTCAATATACCTGTTGTCATACATTGAAAAAGGGTTCTTAACCTGAAAGCTTTGTGTTGTTATCATAAAGGTTTTTCTTACTCAACTGTCGTTGATTTTTGGATTTTTCCTTGATATCAGTGCTTTATTACAGCTGGAATCCATGAACATCACATCTGGAGCTGCCAAAGGGTATTTATAAATGTATTTGTGGGAATCACTCACCCTGTTAAACTTGTTAAGACTTCTTAGGATCACAGTGTTGGCTATCTGCCTCCAATTAGCAAAAGCATCTCCAGGTTATTCCACAAATCTAGGAACAGTAATGGCTTGGACTAAAGCATGACCAGAAGTTCCCCGTACCTTTATCTGGCCATGGGAAAATACCGGAGCTCTGTACAACCTGAGCTTTGTATAGCCTTCCATTTTATATCAGTTTATGCAGAGCGCCCCAAATAAGTCTTCCTCATGGGGAGAAGCAAAGAGTAAGGTGTCCTCAGTGTCAGTCTTGCACAGAGATGGGGAAGACATCTAGGCCAATTCATCCAGCTCTGAGTCATAGGTACCAGAATCCTCTGGGTCTCAGGATTTCTTTTTAAGAAAGAATTCCCTGATGCTGACTACTGTTTAGGGGCTGACCACCTTTTTTTCTAGAAATGCCATAATGTCCTGGTCCAATCCAAAACTTTCCTCTGAGGAAGCCTGGTCTATGGAAGGAACATAGTCCACCTCACACAGGCTCCAGTGGATCTGTTTTGAATTGGACTGAGTTGCTGGAGGATTAGATGTGGGGACTGCCCTTGAAGATTCATGTTGTGGATGAGCTCCCAAAACCTTACTCCAAGTACTACCGACATGCTCACCTACAAATAATCAGGGTATGCCTTCTTCACTTTCACCAAATACAATCCAAGTGTCAGAACCTGAAGCCTTTGGAGTAGCCTACAGACCAACCACTAATAAAGTAGGTTAAATTCAGGTTAAATTCACAACAAAGTCTACACCCCACAACATGGCAGCCTCCAGAGGAGTCACACCAGGGCTCTCAGTATAACCAAGCACCAGATTCACAGGATGCAAACTTGCCTCATCAAACCCAACTCCTTACATCCTTTAAACTTTGGCACTGTAGTTAGTCTCTGCAACATTTCTTCTGTATAGGTGGTGTGAACCTTGGTTTTAAACGATTATCATTCTTGAAGTGACACCTTGCCCCCATGTGAAAAATTGTGGGGGTGGGGGGGTTGTGGATAGACTACTCTTTGGGTGAGACATCAGCGAAGCGACAGGTCTGGCGGACACCACGACAGTCCTGGATTAGATCCTCAACTTCAGGCTAAACAGCCCTGGAGAGACTTCATTCTCCATTAAATCATCATCTGGTTAGAACTGGCACAACTGGACAAGTAGGCCTGTCATGATCACGCCATTTACAAAAAACATATCTACTGTGGAAATCTTCATGGGTGACTTTTTTCTTTCATTCTGCACTACTGTAAACCTTTTCTTTCTGTAGGTCATGGTAGTCATCAGGCCTTCTACTAATGCAACAGTGAAGTCGACAATGAACAATTTCATATACTGTTCTACATATCATTTTTTATTTTATAGACGTTTTATCATGAGATAACCTCAAAACAACACTGAATGGAGTTTTTTTTTTTTGTAAAGCATTCCGCTTTTATATGGTTCATAGGTACTTACTAGGCTACTGACCTGTGACGATCTGAAGAAGCCTAGCCCAGCATCCCATGGTAATTATTAGCCCTTAAATTTTGCGATATGAATCACCAAAGCTGGGGCAAGTGTATGTTGGAGTAATTACATGCCTCCCCTATCCATGAGGGCCACTGATGCTAAACTGGGGTAAATTTGCAGATACCCATCTATTCATCCAAGTTATGCTTGAACAGAGTACGTGAAGTACTCTGGTTTATGTAGAAGGGAGATGGTTCTACAGAAGTGGTATTCTCTGAGATGCCTATCAAAATAGTACTTTTTTCAAAATACCACAAGAGTATTATGCCATACCACTGTCTCCTATCTGAAAATCCTCTTCAAACAAACATTCTCCAGCAAGAAATTAAGATAATTACATCATTTAAAAAGCACTCCATCCTTCTCTTCCTCACTATCAATTTTAACATAAAAAAGTGTACGTGAATGTTACTACTACTGCTACTGGATCTCCTGACAGTAATATTATCCAAAAAATATAGCTATATGGAAACTAAAAAGACTAGGTTCACCATACTCAGTTCTCCTTAGTTGACATTTTTTGTAGAGAATTCACATTTTAATGGATTCAACTAGCACACATACCTAGCTATATGGAAACTAAAAAAACTAGGTTCACCATACTCAGTTCTCCTTAGTTGACATTTTTTGTAGAGAATTCACATTTTAATGGATTCGACTAGCACACGTACCTGGTAGCAAAAATGTTCCCAACAATGCTTATCCTAACTGCTCTGGGAAAGTGTATACAATCCCAAAACAACATAGTTTGCCTAATAAAACTCTATTATCAAATATGAGTTTTCTTTTCCTGGAAGGAAATATATATGCTTTCCAGAAGTTTGTAATCTCTCACTCACAGATCTAAATTGTTTCTATTCCTCTATCACTTTTTCTGTATTGCCAAAATGCATTCTTAACACAGCTACGTCTCTCTATTTTTCCCAGTTATCCTTTGTTCCTGTAACCTTTAAAATTCTCTTAATTTAACTGTACCTTCATTTCCAATAACTTTTCTCAAAAATTCTCAGCTATAACCTGCGTTTAATCCTGACTGAGAACAATTAACAGTATATAATACAAAAGTCAAGTCCAACCATGGCTGACAAAAGACAGAGAAAAAAATAATGACAAAAAGGGATAAAAAGCCTGGAAAAATGGTATTAAAATAGAACTCAAAAAGCTTTCCAGCAATTCAGACATCAGAAACCTTGCAAAACTCCCTGTCAAACAAGATAAGCAAAGATACTATATAAACCTACAAGACAAACATAAAAACAACCCAAAACGTTTTTGGTCATCACTAAACAAACTACTCCACTCTGGCAAGACCACCAACTCCCTCTCCTAAAACAGACAATACAACAGACTATCCCCCACACAGTTTAATTCCTACTTTATACAATCAACATTATCTCTCTTAGACACTTATATATCTGCCCCCCAAAGATCATCCATGAGCAACTATCAGCAGGCAAAACCACATTTCAAGTCGTACCCTGTTATAGATCGCCCACCATGTTCCAAGATGCTCACTCAGCATTCCTTGAGGCATTGGAAAATATAAAGGTCCTACCCAACACCATAATTTTGGGTGATTTCAACTACCCTGGTATAGACTGGGTGAACTACCAAAGTTCTAACTCCTATGCCCAGCGGTTCATAGAATTTATAAATTCAAATGCCCTTGAACAACTGGTATGTTCTCCCATTACAGGGGACAACATATTGGATTTAGTCATCACAAATATGGGCGCCCACTGTACCACACCCATTATCACTCCCTCTCTGGTCAGATCGGACCACAAACCGATAACCCTGCACATCCTCACCCCTCCACTACCCCCAGTCAAAGAAACCATTGTAAAAAAACCTTTCCAAAGCAAACTTCAAACTACTTGCATCAGAAGTGGTAAGCTTCACTACTCCCTTGCAGAAGGATAATGATATCCAGGATGCAGACTCCTACACCAAGGCACTTTATATACATCTTCAGGATTGCATGGACAGTGCTATCCCAAATAAAACCAAGACTCTTTCCTCAAGCAAGAAGAAACCCGTCTGGTGGATCCCGGCCATAAGCAAACTATACAATAAAAGGAGGAGACTTATACAAAAAAGGCCAAATCTCAAGTAGAAAAATCATCCCTGATCAGCATTAGTAAGAAATTGAGGGCCCTCATCAAGTCAACTAAAGCCAATTTCGAAAAGATAGTTGCCAAGGATAACCATAAGGCCTTCTATGGTTACGTCAAAAACCTAAATGGCAAGGCTCAGGTCTGTTCTGAGCTAGTACAAAATGGAACAAAATACACTGACCCCACTGCTGACATTGCCAACATCTTGGCTGACAGGTTCAGTGCAAACCCCCCCCACCTGCAGGGCCAATTACTATTCCAGGGGATTGTGCAACTCCAATTATTACTGATACGTTGGTTAATAAGTCTGTATCTAAAGCTAAAAACACTGCCTCCATGGGACAAGATGGTGTCCCGGGCTGTGTCATGCGCAAGCACCAAAATGAATTAACCCCGCATCTGAATACCCTGTTCAGTCTCAGCCTCTCCACAGGATATGTGCCCATAGAATGGCGCACAGCAACGGTGGTTCCGCTACACAAGGGTGGGCCGACAACCGACCCTGGGAACTACCGACCAATAAGCCTGACCAGTCTGATCTGTAAGGCAATTGAGCGAATCATTATGGAACTCATAAATGGAGAGATTAGGAACCTCCAAACACTTGACCCCACACAGTTCGGCTTCGTCAAGGGTAGATCATGCCTCCTGAACCTGGTGGACTTCTTTGAGACAGTTACTCAGGCTATAGATAAGGGAAAGGAGGTACACACGACTTACCTTTACCTTGCTAAAGCATTTGACACCATTCCCCATTCGGGTATTATTGATAAACTCACCAACCTGGGCATAAACCATTACGTCACAAGATGGATCTCAAACTGGCTCTCAGGCAGATCCCACAAAGTAAGAGTAGCGGGATCTATGTCCGAATCCAGACCAGTAACGAGCGGTGTGCCTCAGGGCTCTGTCCTGGGCCCCCTCCTATTTGGCATATACTTCTCCGAAGTACAGGCAAGCACTGAAGGGCTGTGGCTGACCAAGTTTGCAGATGACTGCAAACTGGGTGCTTTAATAGTGGCTCCGGCCAACATAGATATCCTCCAGAAGGGTCTTAATGAGACTGATGTATGGTGTCAAAGCCATGGTCTCAAGCTAAATGCTAAAAAATGCGTAGTAATCCCCTTTGGAAAAAACAGAGTACCCGCAAACTACCACATATGAGATAACCCCCTGAAATCTGAAGAAGTAATAAGGGATCTAAGGACCCAAGTAGATAGTCAGCTTTCCTTTGATAACCATGTTGCCAAGGTGGTTAGAAAATCCTTCTATGTGACCTATCTGATCACAAAAGGGTTCGCATCAAGAAGCAAGGATGTAGTGGTGCCCCTCTACTCTTCCCTCATCAGACCCATTATTGAGTACAATGCACCAATTGGAATGTACCTGGCCAGGCATCTCCAGCAGCTGGAGAGACCACAGAGGTACCTCACTAAGAGGATTACTGGCCTTAAAAAGTTGCCCTATGCAGCACAATTGAAAAAACTACGGCTTTTCTCTGTTGCATACCGCCTTCTCAGAGGCGATCTCTGTCTAACATACAGAGCCATGTCCAACCCAGAACTGTTGAACATGCTCCATCTTAGCAAAACCAAAACTACTTGAGCACTCTAGGGATATAAACCTCAGCACAACAATGAATAGAACATGCTGGAGGGATAGATTCCCTTCGCAAAGACTTCCCTTGCTATGGAACAAGGTCCCGATCTACAGAAGACAGAGCCCATCACTATCACTCTTCAAGAGGAATCTTGACGAGTGGATGGGTAACAGAAAGTTCACACCAGGGATCATACCAACAGCTCTACTAGATAGGGGCCAAGGGTACTAGCTGCTAGATCAAGGGCCTAAAGAACTAACCAAAGGGGCGGTGAATGCCACACAACGTGGCTGGGCTAATATATGCCTTCGGCAGATAGCCCAGTACCTACCTATGAACCTAAAACCACCCACAGCTCTTCAATTTTAGCCCAGTACCGACCTCGTTCATAAGGAAGTTGATCCTTAAACTAAAAACGACCTCTAAAGCTGTAGACCAACTACCATCAGACTACCTAAAAATGGCAACAGTTGCCTTCCTTGTATCCATACTGATTAAAAAGTCCATATCAAAAAGAAGTCCCATCACTATGGAAAAAATCATACATCATACCACTGCACAAAGGTAGCACATTAACAAGTGTTTAATAACTACAGACAAATAGTGATTCTCTTCCCCCTCTCCAAAATATCAGAGAAAAGCATCCATAGACAGCTGATGCAATACCTAGCCTCAAATAACCTGCTCTCAGAAACACAACATGGCTTTAAGCCCTAGCACAGCACCACTACTGCTCTACTACATTTTACCAACATAGCAAACCAACATAGAAACAATGGTCTGCTTGTGTCCACCGTGTTCTTAGACTTATCAAAGGCATTTCATACAGTCTCATACCAGCAACTGCTTGTTCAACTCTCCTCAACAGGACTTCACAATACTCCTTGTGGTTTCTGAGTTACCCATCTGGAAAGCAACAAGCTGTTAAATGCAACAAGCCTACTCATCCTTTCAAACAGTTACTACAGGTGTCCCTCAGGGCTCTAACCTGGGTCCTCTCCTATTTAATATAATAATTTATAATAATGACCTCCACACCTTCACTCACCATGCTAGTTTAGTTCAGTATGCAGATGACTCAGCATTAATATGTGTGGCCTCAACAATAAATAAGATACAAGACATTACCCAAAAATCTGTCTCCTCTGTAGAAACCTGGTTCAAAGAATCAAACCTCCTACTCAACCCAAAGAAAACTAAGTTAATGCTTTTTACCTAAAAAAGTTGCCAAAATCAAAAGCAAATTTTTTACCATAAAGTCAGCAAATAAACCTGTCATTGAAACTGTAACTCACAGTAAACTTCTAGGCGTTATAATAAATGACAGTCTCAAATATGATCACTGTATACTGCACACCATTAAATCTTCTCACCAGAAACTAGGCTCTCTTTATAGAATTAACAGATTCCTTACAGATACTGCAAGAAAATCTCTAGCCACTACTTTCTTATTGCCAACTCTCTTATACATATCTGCTGCTATCCTAACAAACAAACAATACTCAAAGAAACTTGTTTCTTGTTACAATTAAGTAGCTAGATTTGCTACCAATCTCTCTCATAGGACCCACCATTGTCATAGTTTAAAGCAATTACACCAGCTTGAACTACACAACTATCTTACATATTTACAACTAACTACAGCACACAAACTCATTCATCATTCAGAAAAATGCCCTGCACTACATAACTTATTACTGACCAACTGTCCAGCAAGGGACCTCAGCTCTAGTAACAAATTCTTACTACTTACAAATAAGTCAAATAATGTCGCAGGAGACTCACTCTACTCTCAGTGTGTCACCAAATTCTGGAAGTGTCCCCACACAAATAAAACTCTCCGACAAACTCAGTAGTTTTAATCCACTGCTTAAACAACATCTTAACCAGTCTTGGTCCAGCACATGCACATCTCAAGATTGAGACTTTGTGTTCACTATACGATACTTGCCAAATACTCTCCTTAAACAGAATACATTGAACCTCTTACTGAAATAATTAAAAAAAATTTATACATAACTGCTGCCTGTACAATTCTCTAAGCTGCATGCGGGTTTTCTCTTTAGTAACTTCCACCTCTGTAAAATCTTAGAATGTATAAATGTAACTACTGTTTGTGTATAAATGTAAATAAAAATGTAACTACTCTGTGTTTAACTGAAACTTAGTACAATGCAAAGTAAGCCAATGGAGTTTTCTCCCCGGGCCTCCACTGAAAATGGGTATTACCCAATCGGACTTTCCCAGTAAATAAAGATATTTTTTACCCCAATGACCCCTGTGCTCATTGCTAAAATAAAAGGTGGCAACTCTTTAAGCATCAGTGTGTGTCTCTTTAGTACTCCATTTACTAATGGAATCACCAGTGCTTTATAACATACTTGGCATTCTCTTATTTGGCAGAAGTAACGGACTTTCGTACTCCTCCAATAAAATTCATGCCTCTGCCATCTCTGACTACCTACAACTACATCCACCTTTGTTCTACCTGGTCCTCAGTCCAAACTTTGTCCAGACACTACAATATGTCTTCGGTTTCTACAGCTAGTAGAGGTTTCACCTCTGCAGTCCTGCAGAGGATTCCATCTTCTCCTTGACACTGTTCCCAGGCCACCCCTTCCCTTTACATTTGGTTATAAATGCAACAGTGAAAACCTGATGAACATAGTGCAGTTCTCCTTGCTTACCATAAACGCAGATGTTCAAATGTATTCATTGCTGTAGTATCCTGTCTCTCCCTCCTTCCCTTCTTCTGACTATGGGTTGGGGTGGGCTCCCTTTTACTCCTTCCCTTTTAGGCCCCTACCCCAGTTTAGATATCCTTACTAGGTCTCTATCCCTCCATTACTGCTAGGGATGGCGTGCATGGGTCATGCTGTTGATCCAGGGCTTAGACACTGAGGCTCTGGTCCTGCAGATGCAAGAAAGACCTGAACAAATGGCACCCTGTGATAACTTTTTACCTTGACATTTTGATTGGGAGGGGCATTCACTGGGCCAGGTGGAGGAAGAAAACCTCTGATACTCATGACGGTTGAGGACATCTAAAGCAAGAAATCTCAACATGTTATTACTGCAACAGTGAAAACACTCTACCATTTACAGATATGGTATGTAGATGCAACTGCACTTTTTTCCACCTATTTTTACAAATAACTGGGGCTCAACGTGAAATATTTTCCAGTGACTGGTTACAATATTTTTTAAACTGCCATGCTCCAAGCATTACTGCCATCATGTGTATCAGATGATACAGAAAACCGTGTCTGATAATTGTTTAAAAGTATCGCCAACAACAGTGTGTGTGTGTGTGGGGGGGGGGGCACCCTTTCTGTATACATCTTTCTTGTATATGCAGAAGTTCTTAATCACATATTTCCTAATTAGGTGTCACTGCCCCTTTAGACAGTTAATGTCAGCATGATGAGAACGCATATTGGAAAAATACAGAAAAGAATTACTTGCTGCATTTTTATAACTGATCTTAGTCTAACATTTTGCCATATTACAAGAATGTTACATTTTGTACACTACTGTATAGCACAACTGTTGAGATGATTCATAAATTATCTTAGCCCAGATGCTGTACAGCCGCAAATAAAAAAAAATCTATAAAATAAAAATTAAATTTAACAAATTGAATATTGGCCTTAAAAGGAATGCTCCATTCACAATAATTCATGCTGAGACTGGCATAGCTAGGGACCCACAGCTGCCTTCAAAAAATTTTGCCATTCACTTTCTGAAATAATTTATAAAGAAAAACAAAATAATAATGCTCAAGCATCTCCTGTAATATTTCCCCAAGGAACCACACTTCTTTGAAGTCCACAACAGTCTTGTTCAACAACATACAAGTAAACAATTCTGCACCTACACTGACAGGAATGACCATAAACAAGTATACACAACTGTACCATGGTGATGTTATCATACATGTAGACGTTCATGTGTATTTACTGTTGCAGTCCTTACTTATGGGATTTCCTGTTGTGGAATCCTTTGGCTGACCAGCCTACCGTTTTAATAATCTGCCTCCTCCTAAGGCTGGCGGACATCCTATGTTGACATCAGTATGCCTAGGTATAAAGGGAGTCAGCTGACGCCATAACATCAGTTTTTCTTGCCCCGTAGAAGGTAGGAGCCCCCAGGATAAACCCTAAACAAGGGTCAAAGACAGAAAAAGGGCCCTGCAGGGTAAGCACCCAGGGGGTCCTTTGATTAGTGAAGACAGAAGCAGACTACACTGTAGTCAAAGTGTGAAGAAGGGAGGGAAAGAAGACTGCAACAGTGAATATACTCGAACATCTAAATTTATGGTGAGTCCTGACAGCTTCAGGTGGCTTTTTACCATGATGGCTGTAACAAAAGGAAATAAAGCGAGAGATCCACTTGGAGATTGTCTGTTCACAAACTGGTTTCCTTCACAGTTAATGAAAAAGGACACAAACTGATTTTCTGAAAAATTTAATTGTATGGGCACACCCAAAGAGTGAAGGATTCTCTTCCCCTCATTCAGAGGCTTGGGGAAGAAGGTGGGCAAGTGTATAGCTTGATTCAAGGATGTGTCCATGACCACCTTGGGCATAAAGGATGGGTTAGTCCTGAGTGATACTCTATCTGGTTGGAATATGAGAAATGGCTCCCCTACCATGAGAGCTTACAGCTCAGAGACCCCCCTAGCTGAGCTGATGGCCAGTAAAAGGGCAGTCTTCCTAGTTAATAATTGTAATCCTGCATAGTTAAGACTTTTAATTCTGCAGAAGCTGCTGGTTCAAGAGGGGGGGGGGGGATACTGTCAGTTTCTCCAGAACAAAATTGAGGTCTCATGGAGGTGTGGTTTGTCTCCTTGGAGGTATGATGTGAATCACTCCTCTAAGGACCTGTTTCATAATGGGGTAGGAAAAGATAGAAGGAAGAATAGGAATGTGGGTTGAAATGGTAGAAGCATAAATTCTGATGGAAGAAAAGGATAGGTCTCTGTCCACATGGGTAGCCAGGTAATCTACAATGGCAGAGATATTGGCTGAGTCAAGATTGAGGCCTTGCTAATGACACCAAATAGAGAATCATTTCCAAATGGGTGAGTATGACTTCCTAGTACTATGCTATCTAGCCTCCTTGAGAATGTTTTGAACTTGTCTGCTTAGGGTAAGCTTAGAGGAGTATGTTGGGGAATTCTCCAGGCTGAGAGTTTGAGAGTCTGTAGGTTGGTATGTACAAACTCCCCCTTGTCCCGAGTCAGAAGGTCCACTCTCTGAGGTGACCGCCACAGATTTTTGTTGGTTAAAATTAGTAGCAGAGGATACCAGTGCTGCCTGGGCCAGTCCAGGGCCATCAGAATGATCCTTGAGCCTTCTTCTCTGATTTTTAAGAGAATCCGTGGAAGAAGCAAAATGCATAAAGGAAAAAGGTGACTCTAAAGGAATAAAAAAGCATCCGTCCTTCAGGCTGTGGGTAATTTGCTACTGGAACAGAATCTATTCAGTTGAGTATTATCTTAGGTGGTGAAGTGGTCTATCTGTGGGGATCCCCATTTCTGGACTTGCTGAGAAATGTTTCTTGAAGCAGATGCCACTCATGGGGATCCATCAAGTTCCTCCGGAGATGATCTGCTAAAGTGTTTTGATTCCCTGCGAGGTTCTGTGCCATGAGGTGCAACCCCACAGAGTGAGCTGTCTTCCACACTTGCATAGCTAGTCGACAAAGAGGGTAAGAGTGAGTCTTTCCCTGTTTATGTACTACGTCTGTGGTGCTGTCTGCTTTGACTAGCAGACCCCTGGTTTCCACTGTTCTCTGAAAGCTACTAGGCCGTTTCAAACTGCCATCAGTTCTTTCCAATTTATATGCTTGTATCTGAACTGATTTTCCAATCTGCCTTAGAACTGAAGGTTTCGGAAATGAACCCCCAGGCCGTCTCTGAAGCATCTATGGTAAATGTTTGGCCCCGAGGGGTGAACCTGAAGGGGAGACCGTGGTTCTGGGCACATGCCCATGTCAACCATGCAAATTCCTCCTTGAGGCAACGGATCAGCTGAATTTCTGTTTCCAGGGACTGTGAACGCTGGCAACACAGATTCCTGTGCTACCACTGCAGCTTCCTCATGTGTAGCCTGATCAGAGGGGTCATGTGAACACAATACCATGTAGCCTAATTATCCGAGGAATTCTCTGAGAGGCACTGTCTCTGCATAATGTTGTGGAATTACTGAGTCAGAAAGGAGACCTTTTCTAGAGGGAGGAAGACCTTTTGACAGGAGGAATCCAGAAGAACCCAAAAGAAAGCTATCCTGGTAGATGGGTCTGTGCTGAGTTTGTGAAGATTTGTGGTGAACCCCAAGGAGGTGAGGCGGTCCTGAGCGAAGGCCAGATTCTTAAGGAGCTTTGACCAACTTGTGGCTAGAATGAGGCAGTTGTTTAGAGAGGGGTAAATCTGTTTCCCTCTTGTTCCGAAAAAGGTGATCGCAAGAGCTAAATTCTTTGTGAAGACCCTGGGAGCAGTAGACAAGCCATAGGGCAGTACAGAGAATTGAAATTGACTGGTACTGCTCTGAAACGAAGAAGATTTCTACAAGGTTCCTCTACAGGAATGTGCATCTTTTAGGTCTAAGGTGACCATTAAGGGCTGAGGGGCTATAATGGCAAGATGTTTTTGAAGAGTCAACATTCTGAATTCTGGTACCAGCAGGGACTGATTGAGGGTGGACAGGTCTAGAACAGAGTGCCAAGAGCCCCCCTTTCGGGTAACCAGGAACAGCCTGGAATAGAAACCCTTCCCTATTTGGTGTTCTGGTACTGGTTTCACTGAGGCCTGTGAGCACAGGTTGAGAATCTGAGAAAGAGCCTCTGCTCTTTGATTTTGTGGAACAACTGGGTAAACCTGTGTATGTGAGCTTGTAACCATCTGAGATAATTTTCAGAACCCACTTTGTCTGAAGTAATGAGGGACAAATTTTCTTTGAACAGGGATTGCCTTCCTCCTATCTTTTCTGGAGAGGGAGGGGCATGCTGCTCTCTGCCAGGGTCCTGTGGCCTAGAACTCCCCTGCCTGGGGGTTTCTGAGGGCAAATACCTGAGCCTTTGTAACTGATGCTGCCTATGAGGCATTTCCCTACAGGGTTCCCTTTGGCCACTTTTTGATTGAAAGGGAAAGGACCGGAAAGGACCAGTATTTAGTGGGAAAATTCCTACTAAACCTAGGGGGCTGAACTTGGAGGAAGTCCTTAACAATTTGCATAGATTTTGCTTCATCTTCCATCTTTTTTGAGCACAGCCTCAGCTTTTGGCCCAAAGAGGAAGTCCTTATCCAGAGGTGCATCTAGAAGTTTGGATTTGAGATGGTCTGGTAGGGTCTGTTCCCAAAGCCAAACATGGCTTTTAATGACAGAACGAGATACAGCAGCTCCGCTAAAGGCCTCCATAGCATCGTAGCTGCAGTGTAATGAGTGCCTAGTCACCTGGGAGCTGAAATGACAAAGGCCCAAAAATTCCTTGGAAATGTTCTTGTCCTCCAGGATGGATATCTTTTGCTTCATTTTATGTAAAATACTTTGTTGGCATTTTATCATATGAAACTGTTAGTTAAGGGCCCTCACGGATAGCGTAGCATAAGTGTAGACCATTTTACCAAACCTATCATGGGCCCTGCTTTCCTTGGCAGTAGGTCAAAGGGTTTTTTGAAGAGCTGGCTCTTGCTTCCTTGGGACCTGGAGTGACAACCTTTGGGTCAGCAGAGGGGTTTTTGAAGAGGTATTTATGCGAGTCCATCCCCCTGTAAAATCTGTCTGGTTTTCGATGGGCTGGATGTTGAGAATCTGGATTCAGGGAACAGTCCATAAAAACATCCTCCACCACCTCCAATACAGGAGGAATAGCCAAAGGTTTGTGTTCCGGGAGGTCAAGGAACTCCCTAACCCTTTTTTTAGATTGTGGGTATTCATGTGCCTCCCACAGGAAATGCTCCCTCATGGCAGAGTGTTTCCCCAAAAGTGATGTCTTCAGGAGGTGAAGCTGAAGGCAGATTCTCATCAGAATCTGAATCTTCAAAAGAACCAAGAAGGATCCTTCCTCAAAGACAGACTTCTCCATATCAGAATCCTCATCTGAATCAGGAGGCTCAGAAAAAACTACAGGAGTAGGATCCCTCTTTCTTTTCCATGGGGGAGACTCCAAAGGGGTTTGCCTAGCTCTGAGTAAGGAGATAAAGTCTTCAGCTAACCTGACCAGATCTTGCTGATATCCTAGTGTGTGGGAGCTGGCAGGCGTAGAAATAGCACCTGAGATAGAAACCTTCTTACAGGTAGCTTTGGCCTTGGGCCTGGGTACGTTCACAATCCTGATGCCAGTCTCTTTGTAAGGAAGAACCGATGTAGGATGACACATCAAAGGAATGTCACCAGTAAAAGACTGCTCGTCAGAAGCTGAGGTCTGCTGAGAGACTCTGAACCTGAACGAGGGAATGAAAGTCAAGGCCTGTGCAGAAGCTGAGGAATCCGATGGCATGTTGGACTCCGGTCTCAACAGAGGCCTGCTCCAGCACCTCTGTCGCAGAAGGGGGCTGCAAAAGCACATTGACTTCCTCAGCAATAACGAGCCTTGGGGGACTGACAGACGGTGAATGGTTGTCATCAGAGGCCTAAGCTTGGGTCTTTTTTCCTCATCCTTCCTACGCTTAGGGACCTCAACCTTGGGATGACTGGCGGACACCATCGGACAATGTCAGGTAGATGGCAGACTAAGATGCCTAGCTAAGATTTTGGCCCTACGCTTGATAGTCTTACAATTGAAACGGGAACAAAAATGGCAATTAGGGGCGTTGTGATCCAAGCCTAGGCAGGTGACACACAACATATGAAAGTCTCAGTGTGGATTTACATACCACAGTAGAGACAACTGTTAACCTTATCTAACATGGATTAAAGCAAGAAAGAGAGTCCCCCAATGGGATGCTTAGGTTTAAACGACTTCTCTCTGGTACAGGCCGACCGATGCGCTGAAACACTATTTTGGGCTCAGACAACAAGAAAAGATGTATGTCATAGCATTAGCTGGCTCCATTTATAACCAAGCATACTGTCGTCAGGCTGGGACATCCGCCAGCCTTAGAAGGAGGGAGATTTTTACTCTGGTAGTCGGGCTGACGAAGGGCTTCCACAGCAGGAAATTCCACAAGTCAGGACTGCAACAATGAAACACGAAGAACATCAACTGAGTGAAACATGAAGAACATCAACTGTTTATAGAAAATGTTCGGAAGTAATACGAATGCTTTTCAACTTTTCACAAAAATGAAAGGAATGTCTTATATAGGGAGAGGCTGTATTAACAAAATGATGAACTTCGCTCTCTACAAAGGCAGCTGTTAGCTTGTGTTTTTAACCTCTTGACACTACAACTGACCACAACAGAGGGTTGGTGATACTATAATGAACCTTAGGGATTCCAAAAATTATACCCAATCTAAGGTGAGGAAGTCTCAAACAGTAAGCATTATTTTCGGCAATAATGTCCTCAGGTAAACATTCCTCAAGTCACATGTCAATATCTGTATGCTCTATCAACTTCTTTCCTAGTAAAACACATATACAAGTTATCAGATAAAACAATGTGTATATTTTCAACATAATCAGAAGTACTCTAACAAAGAAGACCCCCCTTTTGTTGGCTTCCTTAACGCGAATGACATTATCATGCATTAAACCATTACTCAGATTGTAAAAATGTTTATATGACTTGTGTTATAACAAAGTCCTTAATTCACATTTGCATACTTCCTCAAAAAGTTGACATAATGGGATGCGGGTGTGGGTTAAACCTACCACCGTCTCTAAGACGCCAGACGGTCATAATTGTCCAAATTATTAAAAAGTAACTTTAAATTTACTTTTTCTGTGAAGTCTTTAGCTTACTAGCACTTTGCATGTTTGCTCTTTTTGCAGGTGTAAATGTACGGCCTCTTAACCAAAGGACACCCTCAATGGCTGGCAAGTACCTAAAACAATTATAAATGTTAAACTTAAAGGTCACAACTCCTATCAGCATCTGTTTTACCCAATGGCTGTTTCTCTGTGATTGCTTGCTGCTTTTATACACACACCACTTCTGCCCATGCTGTTTTTTTGCCAGTAGCCATTCCAACTGATAAACATGAACAGTTTGCGGACTGGTTCCTCACCCTTTCACATGGATGTTCTAACTGATGGCTGGTTGGAATTGTGGACCTTGACAATTTCAGTCCTAATGTTGCAATTCTTTCTGGTGAACATGGGAGGAGATAAATCTTTTCAGTAGCTCCATCAAGATTAGTAGTCAACAGTCTAACTGCTGCCTGGTGACTGGGCTGCTGCTCCCTTCTCATTAACACTAGTGACCATAGCTCTCAACATCTTACCTCCAGAATCAGAGATAATTGGGAATGCCAGGGACACATTTTAAAATACTAGCACTACTAACTTCAGAAGTTGACAAAATAAGAAAATGAGAATTAACAAGCCTTTTCTGTGTAAAAGAAATCTATAACTCCTGATTATTCTCATTATTTAGTGTAATCCACCACCTTTTCTCCAGAAATTTCCAGTTTTAAGAGGGAATGGGGGTAGAGCAACATTATAAGCACAAATCAGGGACAATTAAGATCAACTCAACTCATTCCTTTTGTAGTCATTAAAATACCTTTTTTTTTCAATTTACATTTTTGTTGCACTTCATATTCTTTACTACATTTGTCTTTTACATTTAATGTACATTTAATTTACCGAGTTCTCAATGACAATACTGTTAATATCAAGTATATTCTGCTAATTATATTCATAATAGAGCTACATACAGAACAACCCCAACTTACCCAATTCCTTCCACTTCTGTATAAATTCTTCAGTGTGATCAGGCCCAGAGGGCCATTTTGTAGCTTACAACCCACAAAGAACTTTGTTAACATTGAAGAGTTTTCCTAAAAAATGTGTGACATCTCACTGTAACCTTTTAATTTCAAAGAGCCTGCTCTCACGTCCTTTTGTTAATTTCTACAAACCAAATAAACTGCTTGACAACGATTTCCACTCATAACCCATGTTGAATTAATTCCACAAAGGCACTCAGTTTAGTGAAAAAATCATTGTCACTTCACAGAAATATTTTCTCAACACCAAACTTAACATTATTATACAAAAATGTATATTTTGTTGAGTAAAGTGAATAAAAAGCTGCTCAGAGGGATGCCTCAACTTGTTAGTTAATTCCATCCACTTCTGTATTCATTTTTATCCTTGGGTGACCCATTTTTTATTGGAGCTTATGTTTGTTTTCAGAACGTAGTTTATGACTTCTCAGGTTGTAGGAATAAGCAGCATTAATGGCAATACTGAAAATTTGGAAATGCTAAATTTGTCTAACCATGATGTGTTTCCAAGTATAGAGTTCAGCTGTAGTGTTCTTGGTAAGTGTTTCCATCATTAACATAAGCGAGAATGATTTGCTTCAATCTGAAAATAAAATTTTACTAGACCTACTAAAACATAACTAGCTTGAGCATGAATAAGTGCAAGTTGTGCAGAATATGAGAAAGATGTTTACACAATACAGCATGCAGTTCTCATACCCTTCTGAAAGATGTAATAACCACTAAAACTACAGTCTGTTGGGTTAAATATTTGAGAGCTCCACCAGAAGCTTGTTCAAAAGGAGATAAAATTAACTTTAATACATAGCTGAGGTCCCATGACTAAGGGATTATTTTCTTGGGGCTACAGATAAAATCTGCTTGAAAAAAATGTATCACTGTTATTAAAGAATAGAGGGGGGTCCAACAAGGCAAGCAGGCTGAAACTGAAGGCACATGTATTTTCACTCAGGCATATGACAATTCTGATTTGTACACATCTGACAAGTATTTAAAAAAGTAGAAAATGAAGTCTGGTCTGGTTAGGGTCCAGACCCCCTTTCTGGCAACAAAGGAAGAAGGTTTTCCATTTTGCTATGTCTGAATTCTTTTTATCTGATTGTGCAGCATATATTAAAACACAACTGTTTTATAACTTGAGCTATAAGCTTGAGCTGGTGGCAGCTCAGGTGGAAGTAAAAGATTCCACAGCACAGCACTTACTGAAAAAGAGTGGGGGGAAATTCCCTGGCCTGGCCAAATTTTCCCTAGTAAGTATGAATACTATCTCGCACCTCCCCTGAAAAAGAGGACACCGGTCTAATGGGACTAAACCTATCAACAAACTAAACTAAATTAAAATAAAACGTGCCTAAAAGGAGTGAGAGTGAGATCTTCCAAACTGTCAACCTTACGGTATTTTCAGTATGAGGTGTACAAGTGACCCCTTGTTTCAGGTGAAAAGATTCACGTGCTGATGCAGTAAAAGTATTTGTACTTTACATGCTCAGTACTGTATCTTCTGCTTTACTGTGAGAAGAGGGACTGGAAGAAAGGCATAGAGGAGATAGACCTTCTCTGTTTAAGGATTAGGTATCTGTACTTCAGGCCCCTTGGTTTCTGGTGCAAACCCTGCTGAGCAATCCGTTTTCTGGGGATATCATAATGACCACTTTCCATCTAAGTGCACCGGTAGAAGTACAACTTTAGGAGTTAAACACATGCATAGAACACTAACAGCTTATGACAGAAGCAGAATTTTAGAATGTATTTCTCACCTGTATTACCAGAGGCCCGTAGTATCGCTCCTTGTGGAATGAGAAGCAGCTTGCCTTTTCCTGATGGGTTCTTGCTGTTCGTTGTGAGATATAGTTTAGTGCCTGGTGGCAAGTTAGCCAGGTTTGCAAGATTAGTGGCAGGTAACTGAAGTGTAGCCATGACTGTAACGAAGCAGTAAAAAATCAAATTACATTATCACTGACTTATTTTCCAATATTTGTTCTGTCCAGTTAAAGAAATACAAAGTAGTATTCGTACACAGCTGATGGAAGCAATCAGCTAATGATAAAAGCCATCTATGTTTTTAAACTATATTACACATAAATGGAACCTATGGCTTATGTACTCAACATAACAGTGGATTTTCTTGCAGCATGTAAAAGCAAGGGGTTGCTGCAGCTTCAGTGTTTCATTAAGCAGCCTTTTTACTGGGACCTCTCTATTCAGATAGCACTACGGGCCTCTCAAGACAGTATGAAATTGGAAGCCCCTCAAGTGTACCCCAGTTCTTTTCCACAGTGGTATAAACTTCAAAGATGACTTTTTAATCTATAAAGGGGCACAAGACTGGTACAGTGTTTGGCTGGTGAGTACAGCAAGACAAAAACACAGGCTGTACACTGTAACTTCCTTGACATGTATATGCACACTCCTTAAAGATTCAAACACAGATGGTAAAAAGGTTAGGTGTAACACATGATTTGCAAAGTACACGTGTGTTAGCTACACCTACCATAACAGCAGATGTTTGAATTCCTCACTGCTGCAGAAGTCTTCGGCCTATATGGGTTGAGTCTTGCCAAAGACACAACTGGCCAGCTCCCAAAAGCTCTAGCTCCCTCCCACACGTTCACTTTGACTGCTGATTGGTCAGCCCTGTGGAGGCAAAATCAGAAGTCATAGTGGAAAATCTTCAGGACTCCCTTGCCAAACAAGAAATAACCATCAAATCTATTTCCAAACAAAAACTATATACAGTCATAGGGGGATGGAGGATGGGTGCGGCTACTGCAACACTGACAGATTTGAACATCTACTGCTATAGGTAAAACTGTACAATGTTCATCCATAAACAAAGCCAACCCCAACTGTGTGTGTGTGTGTGTGTGTGTGTGTGTGTGTGTGTGTGTGTGTGTGCGTGTGTATATGTATGTATGTATATATATATATATATATATATATATATCTCGAGTAGCCCCTACAGAATGGTATTACCAAAGCCAGTCCTGGATCTACAGAAAGAATCCAGTTTGCAATGCTTTGTAAAGATATGTACAGAGGATCATGTAGTTGTCTCTAAAATGTTTCTAGAGTCCACCTTTTTTCCACTGGAGAAGACAATGCCTTTGTAAAGGGTACCATAATACTGCCTGGAACTGCTTTACCAAGGCTGCCTGGAATTGCTTTACCAAGGTGGGCACAATGAAAGGCTTCAGCTGAGGACAACCATCTGGAAATGGTCTGTTTTGAGATGGGTTGTTTTTTCTTGGTCCCACCATAAGAAATAAACAGCTCATCAGCTTTTCTAAAGGACTTGATTCTACCAAGATAGTACCTAAGCTGCCTATGTACCTCCACAATACGTAGAAGCCTTTCTCTCTGGGAATAACGCTTATGACATTTTCAGACTCACTTGCAATTGTGGGACAGTATCAGTATTTGCCAAGGATATCACCTCACGATTCCTTGGGACACCACATCTGAACTCCTACAAGTCCACATCACCATAAATAAGACTAATTACTATTTCATAGCTAGCTATAGAACACTCTCTATGCCTCATTTCTGAGCATGATAGCTATCTTAAAGCATTAGCTAAAATTCCCATTAAACCCAAGACCTTTTGTACTGGGGGACCAACTATTCATCAATAAACTGGCTGACCTACACTGCCAATGGTTGGCATGCCCAGTGTTTCCTTGACATTATAAATGCTAATTCTCTTTCACAAATAGTTAACTATTCTACTAGGGGTCTCAATATTCTGGATAGCCCTCACAAATAAGGCCACATTTTGCACATCTCCATATCTATCATGATGCCTTCTTAAATCGGACCATCATTTAGTGACCTTTTCTTTTCAAACTGATGGGAGTTCCTTAGTAAATAACTGTGTTTAGGCAATTCAAACAATCAAACTTTCTTTGGTTATTTGATGACTTAAATACAATTTGCTGTAATCCCCCTTTCCTAACTAATCTGATTTCTACTCCCACTTAAATAGTTGTACCGATAAGAAAGTCTCTATCCACCAGAAACATAATGAGAAGTTTAAAATTAAACCTCTGAGGTGGCATATCTATATAAATAAATCATATAACATGAGAAAGAAATTGCTCAATGCTTATAAGAGGACTTCTTCTACATATCTTAACACACAAAAGCAAACTAACAAAGAAAGTACAGTTGTCTAAAATCCTACCATAACAGCAGTATTCATAAAGTACAGTTGTGTACACTTACCATAAATGTACATGTTCAAATGTATTCACTGTTGCAGTCATAACATTTGGGTTATCTGCCTGCAGGTAGCCCCCAGCCAGCCTGAATAGCAGTCTTGGGATTTCTGCATCAGATGCTGTCGCTTCTTCCATGAAGTCAGGTCGTCAGGGGTATAAAACATGCTGCAGACGCCATTACATCAGTTTTTCTTGCCCCAGATGTCAGGTGCCCCCCAAAAGGGAAGCAATTACATGGTATGGAACACCCCCAGCAAAAAGCAAATACATATGATATAACAGGTGCCAAACAAAGAGGCTAAGCAGAAGTAAAGAGAAGTAAGGGGGCTGGAGGGAGGGTAACCAGGACTGCAATAGTGACTACACTCGAACATCTACATTTATGGTAAGTGTACACAACTGTACTATGTTCTTCGTGTTTCACTGTTGCAGTCATCACATTTGGGTTGATTCCCAAAGCTAAGGTAGGGAGGAGGCAGTTAAGAAGCATTAGGGCTGGCAAACAGACCCTGTAAGACTGCTGTGGCAAATCCAGCTCTGGATTTAGAGAAGATAGGTAGGTGGTAGTGCTTGGTGAAAGTGTGTACAGAGCTCCATGTTGCTGTTTCCAGGATATCCCTAGTAGGGACTCCCCTGAGAAATGCTGTAGAGGTTGATGTAGCCCTAGTGGAATGTGTTCTGATCCCCTGTGGGTTAGGTTTCCCATGGTGTTTGTAGCAGAAATGGATGCAGTGTGCTATCCATTAAGAAATGGTTTGCTTTGAAATGGCCTTGCCCTCTGCCTCTGCAGCAAAGCTGACTAGCAGTTGATCTGATTTTCTGAAAGGCTTAATCCTGTCCAGATAGAACCTGAGCTGCTTGTGCACATCCAGGGAGTGCAGGATTCCTTTCCCCTTTATTCTGAGGATTAGGGAAAAAAGTAGGCAAATTAATGGATTTGTTTAAAGCCACACTACATACCACCTTGGGCATAAATGATGGGTTGGTCCTGAGGGAAACCCTGTCCACATGGAAGATAATGAAGGGTTCCACAGCCATATGGGCCTGCAAATTCAGACAGTCTTCTTGCTGAAGTGATGGCTAGAAGTAAAGCTGTCTTCTATTAAAGGAATTTTAGCTCTGCTGTGGCAGCAGGTTCAAAGGGCGGAAGCGTGAGCTTTTCCAATACAAAGTTAAAGTCCCAGGCAAAAGTGGGAGCTCTCCTGGGGGGGTCTTAATTTTTTGGCTCCCCTCAGGAACTGTTTAACCAGAGGATGAGGGAAAAGGGGTGGCTCAGTATTATAATGAGCAGAGATGGCAGAGACATGGAATCTTAATTGAAGAGAAAGACAGGCCTTTGTGGAGCATTTCTGTTAAGTAATCTAGTATAGGAGGTAGGTCGGGCCTAGTTGTGTCCATTCCTTGAGACTGGCTCCAGGAGCAGTATCTTTTCCACTTTTCCAAATAGAATTTTCTAGTACTAGGCCTCCTTGCCTCAAGAATGACATCCAGCACCTGCTTACTGAGAGTTGCTGGTGGAGAAGTCAGTGGATGAGCCAGGCTGCTGGGTTCAGGGTCTGTAGCTGAGGGTGCAGAATCTGGCCCATCTGCTGGGACAGCAGGAAAGGAGTGCCATGGTGGCAGCACTGTCAGACTGCACAAAAGAGGGTACCAGTGCTGGCAGGGCCAGTCTGGTGCAATCGGGATTGTCCTTGGCTTGACCTGTTTGATCTTTAGTAGAACCTTCAATAGGAGGGGAAAAGGTGGAAAGGCATAGACTGAGAGGTTTTCCCAAGTGAAGGACAGGGCATCCACTTTCCAAGCTTGGTTGTGGGGAGTTCTGGTGCAATATTTGCTCAATTGATAGTTCTGAGGGGAAGCAAAAAGGTCCACCTCTGGTGTCCCCCACCTCTTACTCAAAGGTTTGAATATTTTGGGTTCCAGTTTCCACTTGTGTGGGTCCATGAGATTTCTGCTTAAGTCGTCTGCCAGTGAATTTAGTTTGTCTGGCAGGAACTGAGCTTGCAGGTGCACTTGGCTGCTCAAGGCTGTGTTCTACAGAACCATGGCTAATCTGCAGAGTGGGTAGGAATGGGTCCCACCTTGTTTGTTTATGTACCACATAACTATGGTGTTGTTTGTCTTTACCAATAGTTGTCCTGGAAGAATAAGGCCTTTGAAGGTTGTCAGAGCATTCTGTACAGCTAACATTTCTTTTTGATATGCAGGTGCATTTGCTTTGGGTTCCATTTGCCCTGAATGCAGTGCCCTGCCATGTGATTCCCCCCATGCATAGTCTGATGCGTCTGTTGTTAGGGTTTGGGCGGCAGGGGAGTAGAGTGAAAGATATTCCCTTGTTGTGGTTGCAGGTCTTTGCCCACCAAAGGAACTCTGTCCTTAGACAAGGAATAATAGGAATCATTGTTTCCAGGTCTTAAACTTCAATGGAATTAATAGAATGCAAGAGGCCATAACCCCCAGGGCTTGCAATATTTTTCTTGCAGATAGCCAGGTTTTGGTGGCCAGTAGATTGAAGTAGTTTGTCAATTAAATTTGTTTCTCTGGAGTGAGGAATGCCATCAGCTTGCTCCCAGGAATACAATCTTTTGGCTGGGTACCAGCTGTGATTTCTTTTCGCTGATGGTGTACCCCAGTGAAGTTAGAAGTCTCCTTACAAATGCCAGGTGCTGTAGTAGCAAGTCCTGACTGTCCGCCTGAATCAGGCAATCGTCCAAGTATGGGTAAATCTGAATTCTTCTCTGCCTGCAATATGCAATGGCTGGAGCTAGGCACTTTGTGGATACCCTGGGCACAGTAGATAAGCCAAAGAGAAGCACAGAGAACTGATAGTGCACAGAGCCTGCTCTGAAGCGCAGGTATTTCCTGCAAGATTCCCTTATGGGGATGTGCAGATAAGCTTCTTTTAAGTCTAGGGTTGCTAGCCAGGAGTCCTTGGAGAGTTAGAATTTTGAATTTTGGAACCACCAGAAAGGTGTTGAGAATAGACAGATCCAGGATAGGACGCCAAGAGTTTTCTTTTCCGGGAACCAGAAACAATCTGGAATAAAAGCCTTGTCCCCTTTGTTCTGCTGGGACAGGTTGAATAGCCTTGACACTGAGAAGACAAAGTACTTGTTTTTGGGCCTCTGCTCACTGGTCTGGGGGGAGGTCTGGCCATCCACTTACGGTTGGGAGTGAGTTTAAGTGCAATCTGTATCCCTGGGAAACAATGTTTAAGACCCATCTGTCTTGGATAATGCATTCCCAGTTTTTGGCATGTATGGCAAGTTTCCCTCCTAAAGGTGCAAGGACTAGGGCAAGGCTTGGAAGAGTTAAGGATAAGTCATAGTGCCATTTTCCGATAGGCTGGTGGCTTACTACTCCCTGTTTTGAATGTGGGAGCACTCCACTGCTTAATCTGTGCATACCCTGAGACTGAATTCTTGGTGGTCTGCTGCCCCTTGGCTTGGACTGAGAAGGCCTGGAAGGGAATGGAAAGGACCAGTTTTTCGAATGCCAATGCCTTAGGTGGCTGTACTTGTAAGAAATCTTTAACAGTTTGCATAGATTTAGCTTTTTCCTCCATCCTTTTGAGGACTTCTTCTGCTTTATTGCCAAAAAGATGCTCCTGGTTTAATGGTGCATCTAGTAATTTTGCTTTGACATGATCTGGCAAGTTTTGTTCCTTAAGCCAAGCATGCCTTCTAAGAACAGACCCAGAGACAGCAGCCCTGCAAGATGGTTCTAAGGCATCAAACCCACACTGCAAAGTATGTTTACCAACTTGGTTAGCAGAATGCATTAACTCTTGAAAATCTTGGTATTCTGCACAGTCAATAATCAACATCATTTTCTATTTAATTAGTTCCATAACATGCTGCTGATACTTTAACATATGAAACTGGCAATTCAAGGCCCTAATTGCCAGAGTAGCAGAGGTGTATACCTTCTTACCCCATCTGCCTAAAGCCCTAGAATCCCTGTCTGAAGGGATAGGATTTTTGGCAGTTGTAGCCTTATAATGCCTTTAGGTCCCTGGGAAATAGTCTCTGGATCCGCAGAAGGATTCTTAAAAAGGAATTTGTGAGAGTCAGGTACTCTGTAAGTACCTGTCAGGTTTCCTGGGATCTGGAGGCAAAGTATCAGGGATAAGGCTGGATTCCAAGAAGACATCATCTACAATTTCCAGAACAGGAGGGATAGCTAGAGGCCTGTGCTGTGGAAAGTCTAAAAATCCCCTTAGTCTCTTTTTGGACTGAGAGTAGTCCTGGCTCTCCCAGCGGAAATGCTCTCTAAGGGTATGCAGGGTTTCACCAAAAGAAAAATCTTCCGGCGGGGAAGCAGAGGGAATGCAGTCCTCTGCATCAGAATCCTCACAGGTAGATAAGGGTATGTTCCAGGTAATCAGAGGGATCAGAGTACTCAGATTCCTGATCAGATGAATCAGAAGGAAAATCAGTTCTAGGTCTCTCTGAGGGGGGAGGCTGGCTTCCCCTAATTAAGGTAATGAGGTCTTCAGCCACTCTAAGCATTTGTTCTTGTGGGCCTGAGAATGTGCTTTGTTCATCAGTTTCCTAGGCATAGTGCAAACTTTAAGCCTGAGAAATTCGGTACTTTTGGTTTGAAACAAAGTAGTCAGTTTAATATGAAGATCGGAAGGCCTGAATACACCCTCAGAAGCCGGTGCCTGCACAGCGGCTCCAGATCCAGCTAAGGTAGAGACATCCGCAGGTTCCATAGTCGAAGAAGCATCTTGCGGCATACCAAATGGGTCTCGGTAGAGGCCTGCAAATCTGTAGAAGGGGTATCAGGGGCTGCGCAAGCGCCTCACTGAGTACCGGCGGACCGGCGACTAGCTTAACGGTAGCGTCATTGGCAGTTTTGGACCTATGCGGTCTGTCTCTGTCTTTATCCTTATGCTTTTTGGAAAATCGGTAGTCGGATGGCTCATCGAAGCCATTTCGGAGTACGGAGATTGAGAGCGAAAGAATTTAGCTGCAAAAATTGCCCAATGACGAATAGTACGGGCATTGAACAAGGCACAAAACTGACAGTGAGGGACGTCGTGGTCTGGGCCTAAACAGGTGACGCAGAAAGAATGAATATCTCTGTGAGGTATTTGCTTTCCACAGGCAAGACCATTATTAATTTTTTTCTGACATCGGTTAGAGCAAGAAAAAAGGATTCCCAATGGGGTACTTATCTTTTAGAAGACTTCAGGTCTGAAACTCAAAAACGAAAATTTCAGGAGTCGGCCGACCGGCACTTGCGAACTGCTTCTGCTTTGGGCACTGCAGGGCAAGAAAGACTGATGTAATGGCGTCAGCTGCATGTTTTATACCCCTGACGACCTGACATCATGGAAGAAGCGACAGCATCTGACACAGAAATCCCAAGACTCTGGTATTCAGGCAGGCTGGTGCTACCTGCAGGCAGATAACCTAAATGTGTTGACTGCAACAGTGAAACATGAAGAACATCTGAAGGGATCTCCTGTCAAAGCTTGCCAGTATAACAAAGCCTTTAGTACTTAAAGACACCATATGTCACACACATGCTTTTACTGCAAGGCATATTGCATAAACATGACATACAAACACACACTCAGAAGTCCACAAGCACACTACCGCTTTCTAGTGGACATGTACATATTAGCAAAAACCAAAAAAAGACAATGAAAACCCCATAGGGTACTTATCTGTAGTGGTCGTCTGGGTTAGCACTCTGCTTTCCGAACTGGCGAACTGGAGTCCGACGTTCACTGCGGCACAAAAATTCTCAATATAGTATGTGCAGATGTCGCTTTTATACCCTACGTCAGTTTATGGCCCTGGCGCAGGACATCACACGTACCCTCCTAAAGCAAGACTTTGGTATACTGGCCGGATGTCGGCACTGCAGGCAGCAACCTCCCTACTGTTATGAATACTGCAACATGTGAATAAAAGGACATCATGTGCATTCAGAAGATGAAAAGGGAGAAAAATCCTTCAGCCAGAAAGCGTACAAAAGAGCAGGCTAGAGAATGGGGGGGAGGGGGTTGAGGGAGGAAGCAGATGCTGCAACAGTGAAGAGACACTACAAACATTCAAGAGGAAACCTGGGAGGAGGAAGGCACAGAAGAGCCACCCAGAAACCTACACAATATAACCCTGGCAAAGCTTGCTCTAGTCCTGGAAATAACATCCAACATGTAATGCTTAGTGACAGTATAAAGAGAAGCCCAAACAGCAGTCTCAAGGACAGAACTGGAGTCTAGCCTGTGAAAAAATCACCAGAGGAAGCAACAGCCCTGGCAGAATGAGCCTTTACTGATGAAGAAAGACATTTACCATGAAAAGAATAACAAAAAGAAATGACCTTAGAAATCCAGGAAGAGAGAGTTTGATTATAAACAGTCAAATGTAAATTCCTTGGGTGAAAGGAAACTAAAAGCTGCTGAGAGTTGCAAATAACCTTAGTTTTATACAAATAATATCTGAGCTGTCTATGCAAATCCAAGGTGTGAAGAGACTTCTCACTGACAGACTGTGGAGTAGGAAAAAAAAGGAAGGCGGATGAAACAGACAGATTAAGGGACACCTCAATGACCACCTTAGGCATAAAAGGATTAGTATAAGCAGACATCCTGTATCTGTAAAAAAACTAAAAAGGGAGGAACAGCCATGAGAGCCTGAAGCACAGAAACTCTTGTGGCTGAAGTGAGGTCCAAAAGAAGAACAGTCTTTCAAGAATAATGTTTAAGAATACTGAAGCAGCAGGCTCAAAAGCAGCCTGAGTCAACTTTTCAAGAGGCCGTAAGAATGCAACACTGGCTTCCTGGGAGGCCTGATATGAAGAATGCCTTTAAGAAATTGATTGATCTCAAATCTAGAGGTCAGAGGAGGAGTCAAGGGCAGACAAGCAGAAAATGATGAAAGGTGAGCTTTAAATGAAGAATATGCCAACCCAGCATGCAGCAGATTACACAGATAAAAGAAACAGAGTGCCCCCCCCACAGATAGAGAATCCTGGATGTGACAGACACTAGACAGAAAATCTTTTCCATTTGGATAAATGTGGCTTTGTTGCCTTCTTTGCCTCCTGCAGGACCCAAACCATGTCCTCAGAAAAAGGGTTTTGATCTCTTGTAGGCACCTCTATTACCCACAGTGTCAGTTGAAGAATGGTAATGTGAGGATGGATACAGGATCCCTTGTCCACCTGGTGAGCTAAATTGATGTGATTGCCCCTGGCCAAGTGAGAAAGAAAGGGGAACCAATGCTGTCTGGGCCAAAAGGGAGTTACTAGTAAGATTTTGGGAGAGTCCTGCCTGACCTTGTGCATGACTCTTGGAAGCAGAGGAAGGGAAGGGAGAAGAGGTACAGGAACATCACCTCCCATAGAAAAGAGTGTGTCCACCTTCCAAGCCAGATATCAGATTAGAGGAAGTTGTCTGTTCAGAGGGGAAGCAAAAAGATCTACCTGGGGGATACCCATTGATGGACAATGTCCAGGAACACAACTCTGTGAAGCTTCCATTTGTGAGCTTGTGTGCTGGACCTGCTCAAAGAGTTTGCCACTGGACTGTGCTCCAAGGGAGTGTAAACTGTCTGAAGAGTCACTTGATATTGGACAGCGGGATCCCATACCTGAAGAGCTAGTCTACAAAAAAGATGGGACCTTGTACTCTCTTGCTTGTTGACATACCACATCACTGTGGTTGGTCTTAAAATTTTGAGGGGCCTGGGATGAAACAGGGAATGAAAAGCTGGAACAACCAGAAACAGGGCCCTCATGTCCTTTATGTTGATGTGGTCTGACCTAAGATTCAGAGCCCAGAAACCCTGAACTTTGAGAGTCAAAGCAGGCCCCCCATCCCCTGTCTGAGGTGTCTGTAAAGAGATCTTGAGTCAGGTCTGGAGCTTGGAAAGAAAGCCCCGGGCTGAGAGAAAGAGGATGAATCCACCACTGAAGCTTGAGATTCAGACAAGGAAGAAAGGTGACTGTGAAGTCCAGAGGGTGGGAGCAATGAAGCCACACTGACTTGAGGTAACACTGCAGCTTTCTCATATGCAGCCTGTCCAAGGGAAGAATGAGAATGGTGATTGCCATGAAAGCAAGGACACTGAGAAAGTCCCTGGCCATGACTGACCCCAGAGAAAGAAGAGACTGAAAAAAGGCAATAAGAGACAGGGCTTTAGGGGTAGGCAGAGATGCCAGCATGGGGATGATCTGAATCCTGCAATCAAGGAAAACATGATCATGAGAAGGGGTCAGAGCAGATGTTTGAAAGTTTATGGTGAACCCCTGTATCTGCAACAGGGAAATAGTAAACTGCAGATCTTGAAGCAGAGCCTTGGGGGAGGAAGCTTGAATGAGCAGTTCATCCAGACAAGGAATGATCTGAACTCCTCTCATCCTGCAAAAGGCAATGACAGGAGAGAGTCATTTGGTGAATATCCTTAGGGCAGTAGAGAAGCCAGAGGGCAAAGCAAAGAACTGAAAATGCAAGGAAGAAACAGAGAAATGTCAAAATTTCCTGAAAAGGGGATGGATGAGGATACGAAAGTAGATATCCTTGAGATCCACAGAGACCAGAAAGGTCTGGGAAAGAAAAAGAAAAAGTCTGAAGAGACACCATCCAAAATGAAGGAATCTTGAGAATGGTGTTAAGCTGGAAAAAGTCCAGAAGTGGTCTCCAAGTGCCCCTTCCTGGGAACTAGAAACATTATGGAATAAACCCCCCTCCCTACCCTGGGAGGGGGTTCAGCCTGAATGGAGCCCGAGACCAAAAGAGAATGAAGCACCGCTGTGGAAAAAAGGAAGCTGTTCCTAGGGAGGTTAAGGGATGCCCAAAAAGGAAGGAAGGGATTTCCAAGCCATGAAATACCCTGGCAGATAATAAACAGAACCCAGGTGTCTTTTGCAATTCTTAACCAATTTGGAAGGGACAGAGAAAGATGGATAGACAAAGGAACCTGGCCAAGGAAAAATGGAAGCAAACTGTTAAATAGAACCTGGTCTGTCCTGAAAAGTAGGTTACTGAGAAGTAGAGGTTTGAGTAGATATAGCAGGAGGCACATGTCTAGAACCCTTTTTATCTTTTGAGTGGAAGGTGAGACTACCTATGAACAAAACAAGATTATGAAGGGTAGTTCCTTTGAAAGTTTGGAATAGTGGAAACATTATGTTTTAACTCCTGCAAGGCCTTGTCATTATCCTGGACTGACTTAAAACGTTCAGCAGCAGCACCAAAAATATTTTTATTATCCAAAGGAACCTTAATATCATCAGGTAAAGCCTGAAGATGAAGTAATGAGTAATGCCTCATAACAGAAACAAAGGAAGCATCAGCTGCATCATACCTGCACTTAATAAGAGTGGCAGGCAATTTGACAGGTGGAACCCAACAAGGAAAGGGCAGAAGCCTTCCCCATACAGTCAGAAAGATCAGAAATTACCCGAGAAACCTGAGAAAGGAGTGCCAAAACATACCTGGTCATATGAGTCTGGCAGTTAATACCCCTAAAAGATAAGGTGGGCAGCAGTATAAACCTTCTTGTACAGCCTCTCCATGGCCCTGCTATGTTTGCCTGAAGGAGACAGCTTGGTAGACAGCAGTAGCTTGGAGGGCTTGTCAAGAGACAGACACTACAGAATGATCAGCAGAAGCACATTTATACAGAAGCCTCCAAATCAGCTGAAGCTAAAAACAGCTGTCCCAGTTTGGAAACTTCCGATATTAAAGAAGTACTAGATTTCCTAAAGGGTCGGAACAGCTAAAGGCAAAAGTAAAGTACACTTTTTTATACATAACTATACATATAAAATCATTACGTTTTCTGTATGGAAGGTTTCTCCAAAGGGGCTCATCTGCCACAAAAGCACTAAAATGCCAGCTGCTGGCATAGCTATCATTCAGACAGCTAAGCCACAAAAACTAGGACTCTTCCCAATGAGGGGGAATAGATAAACACTCTCATGCTGGTGAGGGGCTTGATGTTAACAAGGCACAAAGCAGAAAAAAGTAATTAAGATAATTTGGGAACATTTAAAATAGACACACATGAAAACTCCAGAAAATGAAACAGAGATACAGGGTTTGTGACTACCATGCTGTTGAAAAGAGGTTCATTGATTCGTACTAAGCTTATCACCAAAGAAGATCCTCGAGAAGCTCAGTCACATCATCCAATAAGTGAGACTAGCTAAGTCTTCCATTAAGCAGAGTTTCTCTAATTAACTCCAGTGAAAAAGTACAGTTTTGTACCTACCATAAATGTAGATGTTCGAAGATCCACATTGCTGCAGTCCTTACACTTGGGTAGTCCGCTGTCCTCGGTCGGCCCGAATATCAAAGTATAAGGCTGACGTCGGTCAAGGCGCATTTGACTGACATCAGGACGTCAGGGTACAAATGCGCATGACCGACGTCATATCCTCAGTCTTTTCTTGCCCCAGATGTCAGAAGACCCTAGAAATAAAGGTCAAAACCAAAAGACAGCAAACAAACAACCAACCATCCTAGCACTAAAATATGTACACTATAGACAATATACACCTATTGACAACCCAACCCACACAACCGCCTTCAACTACAGAGGGAAGGAGGGAGATAGTGGACTGCAGCAATGTGGATCTTGAACATCTACATTTATGGTAGGTACAAAACTGTACTATGTTCTTCATCTCACATTGCTGCAGTCCTTACACTTGGGTAGAATCCTAAGCATAGGTAATGGAGGATGGCTATACTAATAGGAAGCAGGAGCTGCCAAAATGCCCTGCAAAACAGCAGTGGCAAAACCAGCCCTGGATTTAGAGTAAAGTGGAAGGTGATAATGCCTAGAGAAAGTATGCACTGAACTCCAAGTAGCTGCCTCCAAAATATCCTTAGTTGCCACCCCTCAAAAAGCTGTCGAGTGGCAGTAGCCCTAGTGGAATGAGGCCTAATCCCAGCTGGAATTTCCTTGCCATGATGGGAATAACAGAAAGCAATGCAAAACCCAATCCACTTAGAAATAGTTTGTTTTGACACAGGCTTGCCCTGAGAACTCAAAGCAAAAGAAACGAATAACTGCTGAGACTGCCTGAACCCCTTAGTTCTGTCCAAATAATTAAGCAACTGCCTGTGTACATCTAAAGTGTGCAAAATCTTTTCCCCTTTATTTTGGGGATTTGCATAAAAAGTAGGCAAATGAATAGTTTGGTTTAAAGCCACACTAGAAACCACTTTAGGCATAAAGGAAGGATTAGTACGTAAAGATACCCTATCCTTATGGAAAATTAAGAAAGGCTCAACCGCCATAAGGGCCTGCAACTCAGAAACCCTTCTTGCAGAGGTAATAGCCAACAAAAAGCAGTCTTCCATGATAAAAACTTTAATTCAGCAGTAGCTGCAGGCTCAAAAGGTTGTAGAGTAAGTTTCTCCAACACAAAATTGAGATCCCAAGCAGGAGTAGGAGCTCTTCGTGAGGGGTCTTATATTCTTTGCCCCTCTAAGAAATTGCTTGAACAAAGGATGAGAAAACAATGGTGGGTCACAATCATAGTGAGAAATTGCTGCAGCATGAACCTTAATAGAAGAGAAGGACAAACCTTTGTCCAGTAACTCAGTAAGATATTGAAGAGCCACACTTAAATTAGGCTCAGAAACATCAAAATCCTTTGCTGCACTCCAAAATAAAAATCTCTTCCATTTATCTACACTTTCCTTGTACTAGGCCATCTAGCTTCCAAAATAACATTCAAAACTTGCTGTGGAAGTGAGGCCCACTATGGTTCAAAACAGAATATGCCAGGCTGTTAGGTGCAGAGAGTGAAGCTTGACATTGAGCAAATGATTGTCCTCCTGAGACAACAGGTGTGGAATCAAGGCAAAGGCCATGGAGGCTTCCATACCAGGCTTCTCAGTAATGGGTACCAATGCTGTCGAGGCCAATCTGGAGCTATCAAAATCATCCTTGGCTTGTCTTGTCTGGCCTTTAGTAGTACCTTTGGGAGGAGAGGCAGAGGCGGAAAGGCATACACATGAAGATTGCTCCAATTGAAAGAAAGAGCATCCACTTTCCAAGCTGTGGGATGAAACCTTTTTGTGCAAAACTTTGGCAGCTGGTGGTTTAGTGGAGAAGCGAACAGATCTATGTCTGGAGTTCCCCATGACACTGTCAATTTCTGAAATACATGAGGATCCAATTTCCACTCGGGGGATCCATAATTTGTCTGCTCAACACATCTGCTAAGGAGTTCTGTGCTCCTGGCAGAAACCTTGCCTGAAGATTTAGCTGTAAACTGAGAGCAGTCTCCCACAAAATCATTGCTTGCCTGCAGAGAGGATAAGAATGTGTTCCGCCTTGCTTGTTGATGTACCACATGACAGTTGTGTTGTCTGTTAGAATCAACACCTGCCCTGGAAGAAGTAAATCCTTGAAAGCTATTAATGCAAACTGGACTGCTAACATCTCTTTCAAGTTGATGTGTAGATGTTGTAGTCTGGCAGGCCACTTGTCTTGTATCCACTTTCCATTCAGATGAGCTCCCCAAGCTATGTCTGAGGCATCTGTCGTTAGAATCTGACTCGCCTCTGGCCGGGTCACAGAGAGTCCCTTGTTTAGGTGACATTCCTGAGCCCACCACAAAAATTCCTTTTGAATGCAAGGTATTATTTGAATGACAGTGTCCAAATCCTGGCAGTGCTGTGTCCATACATTTTGAGATACCATTGTAGCTTCCTCATATGCAGTTTGGCATTGGGAAGCACCAGAATACAAGATGCCATGAACCCCAAGGCTTGAAGGACTGTCCTTGCAGTCAGCCTGGACTGATGAGACAACTGATGAAAGTAAAGGGAAAGATTCTTTTGTTTGTCCGGGGTCAAAAGGCCATCTGGGATGCTGTATTCAGTCTCACACCCAGAAAGCACATGTCCTGAGAGGGTACTAGACTGGACTTTATTTCGTTCACAGAATACCCCAGGCATCTTAGCACTGCTATCACATAATCCAAATGATGAAGAAGCTCGTCCTTCCTTGAGCCAGAATCAGACAATCGTCCAAATAAGGATAAATCTGTATTCCTTTTAACCTGAGGAAAGCTATCACTGGAGCCAGAACTTTCGTGAACACTCTGGGCAGTAGATAAGCCAAAGGGCAATGCAGAGAACTGATAATGAGAAGTCCCAGCTCGAAACGCAGATACTTCCTGCAACTCAGTCTGATAGGAACATGAAGATAAGCCTCCTTGAGATCTAAAGTTACCATCCAATGATCTTTGCCCAGCAGAGGTAAAAGCTGCTGTAACATCAACATTTTGAACTTGGGAATGTCCAGATAAGTGTTGAGGATAGATAGGTCCAAAATTGGTCTCCACGTGTTCCCTTTCTTTGGTACTAGGAACAGGCGAGAATAAAATCCTAGGCCCACTTCTGGCATAGGGACCGGCTGAATGGCCCCTATTTGGAGTAACAGAGAAATTTGCTTGTGAGCCTCTATTCTTTGTGGAGGAGGAACGTCTGGCATGCCTTTGAAAGGAGGCAAGGTATGGAAATAAAACCTGTAACCGTGGTGTATGATATCCAATACCCATCTGTCTTGGGTAATCAAACTCCAATTTTCTTTGAAAAGTGCCAACCTTCCTCCCAAAGGTGCTGCCAGACGAGAAGGCTCTGGTAGCTGAAAAGGTAGGTCATTGGGTCTGTTTACGAAAGGACTGACCCCTGCCCTCACCCGAAGACTGTGCAGGAGAACTCCTTTTTCTAGGCCTGAAAGAGCCCTGAGCTCTGCCCCTACCACGTCTAGATCTACCCCTAGACTGGGAATCATAAGAAGGATACGTCCACCCTTTAGTAGGCCAATTTCTACTAAACTTTGGAGGCTGAACCTGCAAAAAATCTTTAACAGTCTGCATAGACTTAGCCTTGTCTTCCATTTTCTTTAAAACTGTCTCAACAGGAGAACCAAACAACACATCAGATTGTAAAGGAGCATCTAAAATCCTTGTTTTAACATGGTCAGATAAATTCTGATCCCTCAGCCAGGCGTGCCTGCGAATAACTGACCCAGTGGCAGCCACCCTAGACGAGGCCTGTACAGCATCAAAACCACATTGCAAAGAATGCTTACCCACCTGTTCAGAAACATGTACTAAATCTTGCAACTCTTTACAATCAATACCTTCCGCCAGAGCATCAACCTTAGACTTCAATTGTGAAAGGAGATAGTTTTGGTATTTCAACATGTGAAACTGGCAATTCAAAGCCCTCATAGCTAGAGTGGAGGAAGTATAAACTTTCTTTCCCCATCTATCCAAAGCCCTGGCCTCTTTATCAGAAGGAACGGATTCTTGACAACAGAAGCCTTAACACCTTTAGGCCCCTGACTAACAGTTTCTGGGTCCCTAGGACTCTTAAAAGATACTTATGAGCTTCAGGCACCCTGTAATACCTATCCGGTTTAACAGGAGCAGGAGGCAAAAGAATCAGGATTAAGAGAAGCCTCTGTAAAACATCTTCCACCACATCCAAAACAGGAGATATAGCCAAAGGCCTATGCTGGGGTAAAACAAAAATTCCCTAAGCCTTTTCCTGGAATCAGAGAAGTCCTGACCTTCCCACTTAAAATGCTCCCTCATGGAATGAAGAGTTTCTGAAAAGAAAAATCCTCAGGAGGAGAAGCAGAAGGAGTAGAATCATCCACATCAGAATCAGAATAAGGAGAATACTCCTGCAAGTCTTCAGCCGAAGACTCTGAAACATCCAAGCCTGCTCAAAACTCCCTAACTCAGGCTCCACCCTAGGTCTCTTATCAGGAAAGAACCCCTAATCAAAGTAATCAAATCTTCTGCCATTTTAAGCATATGCTTCTTGGGCACAGTTCCTGAAGAACTAGGGGTGACACCAACTGAAGCTAAACCTGGCCTGCCTCTGGGAGAAGCCTTGGAAACAGAAGGAGAGGGCCTAACCACCTTAGGAAGGGAGGGTAGTATAGTAACCTGAGAAGCCCCTTCAGCTTGACCTGCCTCCTGAGAGGCCACATCCTGCAACAACAAAGTCTCTCCCTGGGATCCCAAAGAAACCTCCGGTGGAACCACGGCTCCACCGACACCTCTAAAGAACCGCGTCCAGTCGGTTCTTCTAGCCTAGGCTTAACTGCTTTGTCCTTGCGCTTCTTCTCGGGCGTCGGAGCATCCGACGGCATTTTATAATTGCACCGCTTCCGAAGACTAACCTGGCACAATCTAACCTTCTCTTTATAGTGCTTATTGAATCTAGCACAAGAGCGACACCCAACAACGTCGTGCTCAGGCCCCAAACAAGGAATACACAAAGTATGATAATCTCTATGCGGTATCTGTTTCCCACAAGAAATACAATTATTCACTTTTTCTGACATCCGGTAAACCACTGAGGCAAGAAAAACTAAAATATTGCCAACTTTGACTCGGTCTGAAACTCCGGAATCGAAAAATTTCAGAACGCCAACCGGCACTTGCAATGCTGCTTCTGCATCGGACCATGCGGCAAAAAAGACTGAGGATATGACGTCGGTCATGCGCATTTGTACCCTGACGTCCTGATGTCAGTCAAATGCGCCTTGACCGACGTCAGCCTTATACTTTGATATTCGGGCCGACCGAGGACAGCGGACTACCCAAGTGTAAGGACTGCAGCAATGTGAGATGAAGAACATTTTGTGATTACCCACTCAGTCATACAAGATTATGAAGATGCCACACAAACCTTTCCAAATGTTTGTCAGCTGTATTATATTTTATTATCAGAATCATAAGGGGAAGTACTTTGCTTGATAGGTAAAGGTATACAATTCCAGAAACAGGTTGAGGGCACTGGATTAGGAGTCACCTAAACATACACTACCACAAAAACGCATGGCTATCTAGAACAGATATTTGATTTACCATAGGTTCATAGGTGATTACTAGGCTAACAGACCCGGGGAGGGTAATAAGCCTAGCCATTCTTGCCAAATGTATCTGACAAGTTTTGATACCCTTAAATTATTTAAGGGCTATATGCTAGCTTGAGTATGGGTGGTCAAACATTTATAGGTTGCCTCTGTCTACTAGAGACACAGGTGCCAGACCAGGAGTAAATTTCCAATTCCCCATCTGATGGTGCAAGTTGTACTTGGATTGAGTTAAGGAAGAACTCTGCTTCATGTGGATGGGAAGCATGTTCTAGAGGAGTAGTAGTCTCTGAAACACATACCTGTCCCTCCAATATGTCCTAGTTGTGTTGCAGATGAGATTTATGTCCCTAGATTGGGTAATTCTGATGTTATTTGTTTTGCAGAGGTGCAGCAGGTCCACCAGAGTGGCATCAGGGGATGCTATGTAGGCAAAGCATAGATAACCAATCTGTGAGAGACTGAGAAAAGGGACAGGGCTTTGAGCCATCCATGTAGGACATGTTGTTTAGACCACGTACTCTTTTTGTGAGAAACCTCTGTGGAAACTCTAGTGTTTCATGTGCCTGATCAGGTACATATCAAAGGGTGTGCTTTACTCAATGACTGATCCTATAAGAACTGAATACAGCAGAATAATGACATCCCCAAACCTAGATGCCATACCCTTGCTCATCAGTTACATAATATAGAATGATTTCTTTATTATCACAGACGCATGATGGTCAAAGTCCAGGTTATAGTCTACATGTGTTCCCAAATCCCAGACCACAGGGTCTACTCATAGGGGTGTTTCCAGGGGTAATACTGGTTCTACTTAGGTGAAGGAGCTGAGAGTGATGTGTTGTTTACAACACTGAAAGCTAAGCAGTTCAGAGGAGTCTGTATGACACTGATTGCGGAGACAGGACAGGGATCTTTTCTATCAGTGTAACTTAGGGTACTAAAACCTGAAACAGTTTTGGTTAGAAAACTGAGGACTCCCATGATGGGTAAGATGCTTAGTCAAACACATGTTGAAGTGCATTTTATTCGATAATGGGCCAAGAAATGGATGAATAAAGTGGGACTACAACTTCTTTGGACCTTCTGAAGATACCATGAAGGATATCCTGTGCAAGGTGGAAGGATTTTCTAACCACCATAGTCAAGGGGGTCAAACTAGAGTCTGTAATCAACATACGTACCAAAGTCCCTGATGACTCTGTCAAATTTAAATGGCATACTATCTATACAGTATACAGAAAGAAGATTTGAAGCTAGAGTTACCAAAGAACACTATGCTGCATTTCTTGGTGTTGAGGTAAGGTTATGATTAATACATCAAGCACTTGTTTTGTACAGCCCATGATGAAGAATATGAATATCAGAATGGGATTTGATAACCATGCCCAGTTTTGCCATCATCGACAAACTTGGGTTAGCTGCAGTCCCTTAATATTGGCTTTTATGCCACAGAAATATATATCTGAGTTGTTGCTCTTCATTTGTCTTCAACCTGTGGGTACTCGGATCTGGTACAGATTTAACTTGGCTGCATTTCCAGCATCTGATCCGAGCTCCAAGCTCCTCCCCTAATCATAATGCCCGTCTCCCTCCACCCTTCAGATAGAGTTTGCTGCCTACCATAGCATCCTAACCTGACCCAAAAATCTTGTCCCATAACAAGGGTCTCCATAAGCAAGCTGAGGAGAACAACGGCATACCCATGTGGTGACCATTCCTCTTCTGGCCAGACCACCATACGGCCTACGCAAGGAAGGGGGAAGGAAGGAGGGATGGTTAAAGACAAATGAAGAGCAATAACTCAGATGGAATTTTATGGTGAGTACATAACTTTATCTGAAGATGTTGTCTTCATTTGCTCTTCAACCTGTGGGACAGAGTCCCCAGCTACTCAACACCTGGGAGGTCATCATGGAAGGATATTCTGGAGCACGACGGAGCCAAAGGATGCCCTGTTCTTGGATAGAATGTTCATCTTATAATGCGAGATGAAAGTATGTGAAGAAGCCCAAGTAGCCGCAGAGCAAATGTCATCTAAAGACACAGTGGACCAAAAGGCAGCTGAAGTAGCCATAGATCTAGTGGAATGTGCCTTTACATGACCTGACGGGGATATACCTCTAGCAGAAGACGCCAGAGGAATACACTGGGAAATCCAACAGGCAATGGTGACCTTCGACACTGGTTTCCCTAAAAAAGGCTTGCAGACTTACAAAAGGACTTAGTCCTAAGAAAGTAAAAATGTAACTGTCTGTGCACATCCAACAAATGTAGTTTGTACTCTCCCTTATTTTGAAAATTTGGGAAGAAAACTGGGAGATTAATCACATGATTAATATTGGCTTCCGAAGCTACTTTAGGAAGAAAGGCTGGATTAGTACTCAAGGACACTCTGTCCTTATGAAATAACAAATAAAGAGGCTTGACCGACAATGCCTGAAGCTCAAAAACCCTTTTCACAGATGTAATAGTGACCAAGAAAGCAATCTTCCAGGACAGAAATTGTAAGTCCACTGAGGCTACAGACTCAAAAGGGGAGGGCGAGACCAAAGCTTACAGAACTAGTGTGAGATCCCAAGGAGGTGTTGGGTCCTTAACCAGTGGCCACAGTAAAAAGGTGCCTTTCAAAAAGGCTTTACAAAGCTTAGAAGAAGCTACAAAAGCCATACTGTTGCCTACATGAAGGTTAGATGGAGCTACCAGTTGGACCTTGACCGTAGAAGAACTGGCACCTTGCTGAAAAATACTTTCTAAAAATTCTAAAACCGCCGGAACCAGAGCAGTGAAGGGATCTAGGTCAGCTGAGAAGCCCAAATAGAAAAATGTTTCCACTTATTGGAATAAATATTTCTGGTAGAAGATTTATAAGCCGCAGCCAAAAATCCTTTTAAGTGGTGAAGATAACCTGGGAGTACTGACTATCACGGTCACTGCAGCAGCCAAGCAGTGAGCTTCAGCCTGACCAGGTCTGGATGGAAGAATCCCTGAGGGATGAGTGATGAGATCCAGAATCAGATCTAACGTTCAGGGCGGACACACAACATGAGAGCAGAGAGAGGGGAACCATACTTGGCGAGACCAGAATGGCAGTAATGAGGATGACCGAGCTCTCCAGCCAGCGAGCTTTCTGAAGAAATGTTGATATTGGGGGCAGAGGAGGATAAGCATACAGAAAACTGGAGGGTCAAGCATGATCCAGAGCAAAAGAGACAATAGCCCAGGTAGAGGAAGACCTGAAACCATGTAGTCTCAGGTGAGTCTCTGGGGGCTTCCCACTGAGGGGGGGTTCAGAGCGAAAAAATTGCTGCACTTCGCATTGGAAGGAGAGGCAAAGAGATCGCAGCAAGGCTGACTCCACTTGAGAAAGATTTGTTTTGCTACCGAAGGATTCAGAAACCACTCGTAAGGCATCTGGATAGACCTGCTGAGCCTGTCGGCTAGAATGTTGGACCTCCCCAGAATGTGTGTTGCCACCAGAAAACGGCCAGTGGAGATCACACACTCATGGCCTCGCGACACAGGGGATAAGACCTGGTTCCCCCCTGCTTGTTGATGTACCAGACCACCGACATACTGTCTGTCTGGATAGTAATCTTCCCTAGAGGAAGATGGACATGGAGAGCTTGCAATGCTAGGAGCACCACCCTCACCTCCAGGACGTTGATATGCAATTAAGTCTCATAGGGGGACCATGTACCTTGACTGTCCTTCCCAAAGTGTGCCCCCTCACCCTAGTAGGGAGGAGTCTGTGGTCACCATGGCCAAAGGGGGAGGCAGAAGAAAAAGGTGACCCCGGAGAAGATCCGGGGAATGAATCCACCACACAAGAGAGAGTCCCTGCACACCTGAGATACTCGAATTGGGAGAGACAATGGAATATCTAGCATGGACCATTGAACCGCAAGGGTCCACTAAGTACCAGCATGTGTAACCAGGCCACGGGTAAGAGAGTGGTCATGGCCACCATGGACCCTAACGCCCGCAATACCAATTCCACTGTCGGCGTTTGAGCTTGAAGGATACAGAGGACATGCAGTTTTAGAGACTGGATTCTCTCCGAGGTTAGAAAGACCTTGGTTTGAATTGTGTCCAACTGAGCTCCAATGAAATCTAGCACTTAAACCAGAGCCAGTAACGATTTCAGATTGATGGTTATGCCCAACTGGTGGGCTAAATGAAGGAGGGGAATCCCTCACTTGGCAGAGTTGATGCCTGGAAGGTGTAGCAAGGGAGTCTATATCAGAACATCAAAGTGTTAAAACTTCGAATGTTCTAATATCGACCCGTTTTAATCGAACGCTAAAATAGTGAAGCTGCAGAACACCAAATTCTTTCCTAGGGAAAGAATTCGGTTGGCCGGTTCTGTGGCTTCGCTATTTTCAGCGCTGTGGTGGAGATTTATGGGTCGGGTTCAGGTGAGTGTGTGATTGTGTGGTTGTTAGGATTAGGGCACTAGTTAGGCGAGTTAGGGTTAGGGCACGGGTTAGGTGAATTAGGTTTAGGGGCAGGTTAATGGAGTTAGGGTTAGGGCGCGGGTTAGGTGAGTGTGCGATAGTGAAGACCTTAGGGTTAGGTTTGGGTTAAGGTAAGTGGATAGATAGTAGTGTGTATGTATAGTTTAGTGAAGGGTTAGTTGTAGGATTATAAGTGCATGCATGTGTATTGATGTTTTTTAGGTGTGCTTGTGTTGTGTGCATGTGTTTCGGAATAGCAAATTTTTTCCCCAAGGAAAAAATTTGCTGTTCTGAATGTTCAATATTATGGGGTTTAGATATTTTAGGTTTGATGATATAGCATTTGCTATTTTCATCTTTCGATAACGTGATATAAAAACTAGCAAAGAGCTAATTGTCCAGGGAGGGGAAAACCTGAAATCCCTGTAGTCTCAGGTGAGCCAATACCACTGCCATCACTTTGGTGAACACCCTGGAGGCTGTGGTGAGACCAAAGGGGAGAGCTCTGAACTGGTAATGTCTGTCCCCCAGCCAGAAATAGAGAAATCTTCAAGAGTGCCTGTCCAATTTGATGTGGTAGTACGCATCCTGAAAGTCAACTGAACATATCCAATCACTCTCCTGCAGAAAGGGCAGGCTAGATTGAAGAGTGACCATCTGGAATTATGTCTTGGCAACTGACAGATATAAAATGGAGAGATCCAGAATGGGTCTTAAGTCCCCCATCTTCTTTGTCACCAAAAAGAAAATGGAATAAATGCCTAATCCGGTCTGGGGGGATGGGTTGGATGACCCGCTTTTTTAGCAGCTTTTCAATTTCCAGTGCAAGGGTGGAACATATGGGAGGTGTTTGGGTGGAAGAGGTGACTGACTGAAAGGGATAGAATAGCCTCTGGATATGATCGGCAACACCAAATAATCATCCGTGATGGACTCCCAGGCTGATGGGTGTAGCGAGAGGTGTCCCCTGACTGTCTCCAGAGATGAGCAGCCAGGCGACCCTTCACGGCTGCTGCGTGGGCCTGTCCAAGAAAGGCTCTCGAAACCCATGATACCTCGGAGTCCCTCTGCCTTGGTGACGGTGTCTATTGAATTCCCCTCTGCCTCTAACAGAATGTGAGTCCTGAGCCTTTCGGAACCATGTCTTCTCTGCCCCCCACTGATTCCTCGAAAAGGTTCATGGAGGCTGGAGAAGCAGATCTCTATGGTAGATAGAGTCTTCCTGACCATCTCACTCTGGACAAGTGTGTCAAGTACTGACTTTCCAAAGTGGGTGGAACCGTCATACAGGGCATTAGTAAAGGACACCCTAAAGGTTTCCGAGAATGCACAGAGACGAAGCCAGGTGCGACGCCTGATGGCAATGCCTGTCCCAGCAGCTTTATTGGCGCCCTCAGTAGTGTGAGCAAGAAGACACACAGAGGTGTTAGCACTCGATGTGAGAGTGGCCATGTGAGAAGAGAAACTTCTAGTCCTCCACCATCATGGACCCTAGGGTAGACCCAGCAATCTCCTTAATGAGGTCTCACTGGAGTCTAAGTGTGGCATATAATTTAAGGCACGTACTGAAAATGTGGCTGAAGCATACCCCTGCTTCCCAAAGCGATCCATCATCTTGGACTCCCTGCCTCACAGATGGACTGTGGAGCTCTCCTGCGCGAGCTCCTTCTTAGTGGCTGCTGACACTACCATGGCATCTATGGGGGATCCATCCCTTGGTCCAGTGGGTCCTATCTGAGGAAGCATTCAATATCTTGTTGGGGTGTTTGGGATCGACTCCACCATGTCCGGTACCTTCCATGCCAGAGATGTAATTAAATCCACCAGTGGATCCATGGGATGTAGAGGATCCTGTGCCAAATGCCTCCAGGAACACTGATTCATCAGAGTTGGGTTTCTAGGCAGACCACCCCCCTCACTGACGAAGGGTCAAACATCCTTGGGGGGGGGGTTGACCGGGGGAACCCTCCCCCTCTTCCAAATCTGTGTCTTTCATGAAGGACTCCAGAGGAGAGTAAATTTGCCTCCTTTTACATGTATGTTTTTGACGCACCTCCTCAGGGGGAGTTTCTGGGGAGGACACGAAAACGTCTGGCTGGTCCCATGTGGGAGCTCCCGGGGACAAAGAGGTGGCAGGCTGTCCCTGAGGTAGCAGGATGGCAGTATCCATACCAGAAACAGATGCAGCCAGGGTGGACTCCAAAGACAAGATTGTCAAGAGTCTCAATGGTATAGATAAAACCCTCTCCACCACAACGAAGGCAGAAGGAGAGTGAACTGTCTGAGAAGAGACTACACACAGATCCACCACCACCCTCTGGATTAATGGAGGAGTCAGAGCCAAACCTCCAGGCGCCGAGACTCTGATTGGAATGCTCTGCTCTGAAAAATTCGGAGCCGACACCATCCCCTTGGATTCAGCGCCTAGGCTACGGCTCCAAGAGCTGGATGGATCTGAGCTCATTGGATTCGACCTACTCAAGGTAAAGTCCGGTATTGGCCGTCGGCGCCAACCCCTCGACGCTGATAGCCTATGGATCTGAGGGCTCTGAAACCGGGGGTTGGATCGGAGAAGTAGTAATTGGTAGGAGCGCGGACTGCATGCACCCTATGTCAGAGGGAGAGGGGGAAGGCAAGACTCCAATCCATATCTGAGTGCAGATACATTTCTGCATCATCCTGACCACCTCCACTTCGGAAAGGCCGCATGTGGATCGGGACAAAGAGGCCACCAATACAGGCCTGGAGGGTCAAGTGAGGTGAAGCCAGAGCCGGCAAATGGATTCGAAGGTCCTCCAGCTCTGGGGAGAAGAAGAATAGAGCTGGGGAGACTCAGTTCGCGGGGTTGAGCAGACTTTGGCCGGTGGACCAGCAGAGGACAAGCGATCAGGGGACTGCTTCCTCGGATTTTTCTTGTGTTTATGCTTGTCCCCATCCTCTGACCTCTCGGTGGAAGGTTGATTCCCAGAGGCCTGGGTGGAGACAGAAGTAGCAGAAGAAGTCAGGGTCAAGGAGGCCAGGGCCCCACTGGTAGGAGGGGGAAGAAGGCCTTTTAAGATTAGCTTGTTCAGGCTGTCCATCAGTGTATGGGGATTGAAGCCTGCGCAGATGGAACTGGAGGACTCTAGATGGGAAACCCCTAAGCATACCACGCACAGAATGTGGCCATACTGCTGGGGGCAGCTTATGGCCACACTACTTGCACTTATGAAAGCCTGGTTTAGGGTTCTCAGACATAATTCCAGCAGACAGGCCCAACCAGAACACACACACAAACGCTCCACACAGAAAGAAGTTTTGTTTTTTTTTTTATACAGATGCAAACAGCACAAGGGAGGGGAAGGTATAAAAAATAGAAATAGAAATTTAAGTAAGAAGAAAGTAGAGAATCACAAAAAACTCAGTCACTTACCCAAACAGAAGCTCAGAGCAGCGGATCACGATGCTTATACTAGTGCGGCAAACAAGATTTGAAGGGAGGAGGGAGACTGGTGCATTGTGGGTAGTGGAGGAGCTTGAAGCTCCAATCAGATGCTGGAAATGTGGCAGAGTCAGATCCATACCGGATCTGTGTACCCACATGTTGAAGAGCAAATGAAGACAACAGCTTCTGATCTATGCTAATGTTCAGTTCGGAGAGTTTATCAGTCATTCTTGCATAAGGGATAGTGTCAAAGGCAAGGCCCAGATAAGCAGTATGTCCCTTACCCACAGCATCAGTAACCCTTTCAAAGAACTCAATCAGCTTAAGCAGGCAAGGTCCTTATAGAAAGCTAAACTGGTGTGCATACAGAGATATGACACCTACATTATTGTTTTAGTTCAGTTATAATGTATTCTGCAGTCTCACAAACAATACTAATCAGACTAATAGGCCTGTAATTCCCAGGGTCAGTAGAAGAACCATTTTTATGCAAGGGCCCCACAATTCCTATTTCCCATACTTCTGGGACATAATCAGCAGAGACTCAGGCTGAATAGGTGAAGGAGTGGTTTTGCTAATTAGGACTTCATGGTTCTCATTAGACATCCACGGATGATGTGAAGACCCATGGAAGTGGTGCTCTTTATCTTGGAAAGTGACAAAAGTACTTGGTCCAATCTGATCTCAGTAGGGGGTGCGAGGAGAAATAAAAGGGAGTGTGGGGTGGATGGAAGTTGAAAGAGAATTTGCCCGCAATAACATTAGCCATGCTTTTGGGGACACAGAGACATACCTCTAAGTTAAGTTTTGTACAGAATTGTAGGTTACTTCTAAGCTTCTTAAAATAGCTAAAGAACTTATGACTGCCTTTTGAATAGCATGCAACTCTAAGTTCATAGCTGGCCTTATACTTCCTAACGGTACACTTGACAGACTTACTTAACAGTTTAAAGTTCATTTTATAATGAAGTAGACATGATTTACTGAAGGCCAGGAGCTTTTTCTTTTCATTACAAAGTTTGTTGATGTGGTAGTTCCACCATATGGTTTTAGCTCTAATCTTGCCATTACACTGATGCCACACTGATATGGAGGCCTCAATGCACCTATCCAAGGAGGAGTAAAACTCAGGTAATAAGGCAGCAGCCACAGTTACAATGCTTGCTGGGGCACCCTCAAACGTGGAAAAAAAAGAATACTCACATTTTTCGCATGCTTGCAAACCCTGAATGCTGTCTACAGGCAGCATCAGGGACTTACACACACGAGCACACCCAAAGACACTCTCAACTTGCTTAACAACATCTCCTTGATACTACAGTATGCACATCTGTTGGTTAACTGCATTAATACCTAAAGTTCCAGAAATATATTTATTTTCCTGCCAAATCTTTGCAGCATATGACCCTTTCTGCCATTAGGAAGGGTACTAAGTAGTATCATCTTTGATCCACTAGCCACCTACTGAGAAATGATGACAGATGAAGCTACTGGTCCTTTGTTTAAATATTTATGTTTCGTCAGTCTAGTAACAACAGTACTGTATTTTGAACACCAGTGGTTGAGAGTCAGGTTCTCAAACTGTTGGCAAAGGCTTCTACAATAGGAGGAATGGAAGTAAACATGAGCTCATCTATTCCTAACAAATCCAGTTAGCATTCATGAAAGGCAAAGTTCTTTATCTACCCTTTTAAACTGCCACCATATTAAACATAATGTTTCCATCTGGGATACATCCTCTGAGAGAGGGGATGGGTGGAGACCTGAAGGCAAAGACTTACTGATGTCAGTATCATAAACAAGAAATGAGAAGCACTTTGAACTAATTGCTTGTCTTTGACCAGGATGAGTCAGCCAAGTGCTCCATGGATAATCCAGGGGCTGCTCTAAGGTACAGAATCATGGTAGGAAGTGGTCAGCAGTATAGATTATTTGCAGTGCTGCGAGATGCTCCTCACTTATAGTCAAAATCTGAAAAGGCAGAAGAAGGCATTGCGAAGACTGATTCCACAAATATTACACTTATGTGGTTTATTTGAGATTTCCTAGTCCATTTAGACTTTTTTTTTCAAAAATCAGAAGGCATTTTCCCTAAGGATATGCAGATTCATGCACAGAAGTAGCTGCAATTTCATAAGGGGATGGATGGCTCTCATTGTGCACAGGACCCACTGCCTAATAATGGGTATCTGGGACCAGCATCCAGCTAAGATCCATCACTAAAATTTTGAGACCTGGAAAGGTGCATCAGCAGACAAGGATACAGCCATGGAAGACATCAGTGCTGAGTGCTGACAAATTTGTGCCTCTCAAGAAGTAATGCCCTGAGACTCTTACAAGACTAACGGTCACAAAGGCCACGGGATCTACCTGCAAAACATTCAAGTGCCATTTTTTTTAATCTGTCTTTTCAGGTGTTTAGATTTCCTAGCTGCACATTTTAGGGACTCAGTTCCCTTGAGGAAGTTGCTCCTTGTCCTAATCCTAAGTAATGTGTTACACACTTAGGGCATGTGTTTCTCACATGAGTTTTCTTATTAAAGGAAGCATTACAACTTACAGTTTGACACTGTATTAGAAGGCAGAGGCAGTAAAATAACTTTTGGTAGAATCTGTTGGACACAATTATACTTGGTGACTTTTCCAATGGATAACATAAGCTTCTGAAAGATCTACTCTGTACATATCTAGTCGGGTCATCACAATACAAAAATAATATAAGTAAGAAACACATAATTCCACACTTCCTACTTCAATTACTTCCCTCTCATCTCTTTCTCACAATCCACTCTTACTCACTTGCCATAAAGGACTCCTACCCTTCCCATTTCCATCTCAGTTCACCCTTCTTATATTCACCTATATAATCTTATTATTCTCTCTAGATCATCTTCCTTCACACTTTTAATCACTTCTAGTCCTCTATGTTCTTAGATGAGTCTTTGGTGTCCTACACACATATATATGTGTATATATATATATATATATATATATATATATATATATATATATATATATATATATATATATATATATACACACACACACACACACACACACACACACACACACACACATATATATATATATATAGGTTCATAGGTTCATACTAGGCTATCTGCCCTAAGGCATTTATAAGCCTAGCCAGAGTGTGTTTGGCTTTCGCCACCCATTTTAAATTAATTTTACTATGCCTTTTTTGAGGTTAGTATACTGTGCCTCTGTCTAACAGTGACACAGAAGTGATAGCCGGGGTAAACCTACGATCTCCCATCCACTCATCAAGATTCTTCTTGAAGAGACAATGTGGGACTCTGCCTAACCTGGACTGGGATTTTATTCCAGAGTGAAGGGAGCCTCTGGGTTATGAATCTGTCCCTCCAGCATGTCCTATTTATTTCAGTGCTGAGGTTCAAGTCTCTCGAGCACGTAGCTCGATGGGATTTGGATTTTCTGAGGTGCAGCATGTCCATTAATTCCGGGTTGGACATGGCTTTATACGTCAGGCACATATCGCCTCGGAGCAGGCGGTATGCCACTGAGTAGAGCTGGAGTTTCTTTAACCAAGCAGCATATGGCATCTGTTTGAGCCCTTTGATCCTCTTGGTGAGGTACTTTTGGGGTCTTTCCAGCTGCTGCAGGTGTCTGGTAAGGTACATCCCAAAAGGGGCATTGTACTCAATTATGGGCCTGATGAGGGATGAGTAAAGAGGCACGATGACCTCCCCTGATCTAGATGTGAATCCCTTCATGATTAGGTGGGCTATATAAAATGTTTTTCTAACCACTTTGGCCACGTGGTTGTCAAATGAGAGACTGCTATCAACTTGGGTCCCCAGGTCCCTAATGACTTCTTCTGTACTTAATGGATTACCACCTATGTGGTAATTTGTGGGCACTTTGTTTTTGCCAAAGGGGATGACTATACACTTTTTGGTGTTTAGCTTGAAGCCATGGCTCTGGCACCAGTTGTCTTTCTATGAGGCCCTTTTGGAGGATGCTTGTGTCGGCTGGAGAGTTGATTATGGCGCCCAGTTTGCAGTCATCTGCGAACTTGGTCAGCCACAGTCCTTCCATGTTGGCCTGTACCGCCGAGAAATATATACCGAATAAGAGAGGTCCCAGGACTGAGCCTTGTGGGACGCCACTTGTAACTGGTTTGGAGTCTGACATGGCGCCAGTAATTCTAACCATGTGGGTTCTGTCCTTGAGCCAGTTTGCAACCCATCTAGTGACATAGGGGTTTATATTTAAGCTGGGGAGCTTATCTATAATGCCCGAGTGGGGTATTGTATCGAAGGCTTTTGCGAGGTCCAGGTAGGCTGTGTGGACCACCTTCCCCTCGTCAATGGCCTTGGTGACGGTTTCAAAGAAATCGACCAGGTTTAAGAGGCAGGATCTGCCCTCAACAAAGCCAAACTGGGTAGGATCCAGTGTCTGTAGGTCCCCAATATCTTT
>NC_056734.1:104072354-104159854 GCF_019279795.1 Protopterus annectens
TTATGGGAACATTTTGGAAGCAATTTTTTACTTCTGCTGAACTTGCTAAAGGCATACCTGACACTATCTTGCAGCTCATGGTGATTGGTTGAAAGGACTTGCTTGGTGACTCAGCAGGATTTGATGCCTGGCTCAGTGGAACAATCTTACAGCTTGCAGTGATTGGCTGGAAGGCTGAGTTGCCATGGGAACCGAGTGCAATCTTCTGTGTTAATTTAGTTGGTGTACGTTCAAGTGATGAAGCTAAAGAATATGTTGAAGATCTCCCAGATTCACTTTTAACAGAGAAACCTAGAAGATTTAGGAAATGTCAAGTATTACTTTCCAAACGTTAAAGAGCGACAAATTTACATATATAAAATACAGTCTAACTGCATACTACAAATGAAAAGGTTTTAACAGCTGTATAATTATCTTATCAAGTGATCTATGAGGGGACCTTTCTTGAAGGACTAGTAACTGGTTCATCCTCTTCCTCTATCACAATTTGCTACTTTTTTTCAGAAACTGCTGCCTTTAGGAGAATGCATGCCTAGTGCTGGTGAGCATCTTGATGTTATTCAAAGTACAGAACAGCATTACTCTTAGATGAACTGCTCTTCACTTACACTGCTAACAAGTAATATACAAACCTTAAAAATAAAGCAAGAAAAACTTACTACTTTTTGACTTAAATAAGAAAAACTTTCCACTTCTCAAATGAAGCAAGAGAAACACTTCCTTTCATGTTTTAGGACTTTTGATTTGTTTATTTTTTTGTGCAATACACAAACCTATACCTGCTCAATATAAAAGTGAATTCCAACATACTAGGTAGGATTGAGAGTCATGGGAGGCATTAGCGATGATCAAGAAGGGTCTCTTCACAAATTAAACAGGTACCCTGGATTGAAATGACTGGGTTAAATACCAAGCAGTAAATCAGATGACTCCTGGAGTTACAGTTCAGACAATGCTTGCTAAAGGAGTAAACCAAGTAACAAAACACCACTGCATGGATGCCTGCACAGGAAGACAGCACTGAAATAAGCTGCACTTCTACGGAAGTAGTTTTTTTTTTTTTTTGTGAGTACAGCATTTTCAAGCATGTAATTCAATAGGTAATAGCATAAAAGAATGGAGATAGCAAGCCTTCTTAACAGAGTGCGTGTTTTGTAATTGCTTGTCCTACTTTTCCTGGACTGACAAGATGAATGGTTAATCAGCCTTACTAAACTCAAACAGTTGCTTTAGTTAAAACCTTAACTAAAGGCATGCATCTAGAGAGTGAAAGGTTCTGTCTCCTCTGTTTTTTTTTTTTTTTTGTTCTTGCAAAGAAATCAAGACAATAAATGAACTGTTTAAAGGACAGCACAGAAACCAGTTTAGAAAGACACAAGGGTTGTTCCTAAACCTGATCCTTGTGCTATACCAGCTATGCTTCCCCACACAGCAGTCTGAACTTTTACAGGATGAACTAACATCAGCTACACTTCCCTACATGAACGGCCTGAAAGTTTGAGGGGTGAATTAAGATTAATAAGCTTAGGTAAAGGGTCAAAGATGAGCTAGGGAAAGGACTTCCAAGCTGGCGGCACACTGATCAACAGCTGGACTTCAGCTCCCCCAGTATGAAAACAGGAAGTGAGAAACAACAGCCACTGATATTGGAAGCCTGAGTAAAATTCAGTTACTGGCTAGTAAATACTCTGCCTGGATACCAACAAAGAAGAAACTATGACAGCCTGAAAGAAAATCAACTAGAACAGAACAGATGAAGAGAAGACACTGGACTGGGAGGAATCCTACAGCTGTTCTGAAAAAAAAATCAGTTCAAGCTCTAGCTTTGGTGCAAGACATGGCTTCAGGTAACCTAGAGGAAAATATAAGCCAGATGTGCTCAGAGCCAGTTAAAATAAACAATGAAGGAGTGCATCAACTCGAACAACAAAAGGCTTGAAAAAACTGAAGAAGCTTTAGTTTAAACAGACATTCAGATAAGCTAAAAAAATGCAAAAATCAGAGGTCAAAATGAAGAAAAGGCTGGCTAAGTATGAGAGTGCTCAAGAAGAGAGGTTTCAAAAAAATTGTAGGGTTACAGAACAAACCATGTACAGAAAATCTGAGATTTTTCTCACAGATAGGCAACTGGATTGTTATTCCACAGCAGGACCTGTTAATTGACGGGGCACATCATGTGTATGCTCCAAATTTGTCCAAGAAAAAGCAGCCAAGACCTTTATTAGTAAAGATGTACACATACCAACAGAAACAGCTGATCCTGACAAAACTGGCAAAAAGACAAAGTATTGAAAGTTGGAGAGTACAGTGTTTGTGTAAAAAGATACACTTGGTACAAGAGAAACGCATTTATTCCACTAATCAGGGAATCTCAAGTGGCAGGTGTGAGATTCAAGATGTTGTGTCCAGCTGTCTTTTGAATACTTTTTCATGGAGAATAAAAGTCATTTGTGATGCAGAAGAGGCTAAGGAGGAAATGCAAAAGTTTGTCCAACAAAATGTAAGGCATAAAGCAGAGGGGAACTCCACTTCTTATTATTCTGATAATAAAGCACACAGAAACTTTGCCAGTGAAACCTTTTCCACTGTTACAAAGGAAAATGCTTGAGACACAGAAGAATCGGGAGTACCTTGGACTTGAACTCAAGAGTTAGGAGATGGAGATGAAAAGGAAGACCACCACCAACAAGGAAATTAGTGAATACATGTGAGACTGCAAACCACTGATCACATTTGTGAAATACAGTTGTATAAGAACAAGTAGAAAAGTGGACTTTTGTTCACTTTATTACACTTTTGTGGAAATGAAACTTATTTGCCTCATTTCATTACATTAATGTTTGGAAGGGCTCTGAGAAAGGGGAGGGGGAAAGGGGCAATAAGTAAAAAAGTCTGTTCTTATCAGTTCTTACATGAAAATTGTCAATATAAATTGCATATTTTATACAAAAGTATTTTAGTTGTTCTTATTTGTGATATAGTTACTGAAGTAAATGGATGCCTTTTTTTCCCTCTTCTCTTTCTTTTTTTTTTCTTTTTTGGCATTATGAAATGAAGGCATTACAGTGCAAAAAGAGAAGAAAAGCTAGACAAAAGCATGTTGAAGTTAACAGACTGTAATCTTGTGATGCTGAGGTGGGGGTGTGGTACAAAAGTACACAGGTCATAATATATGTAGAGCGGATACATTTTCTCTTATTTTTGCAAAGGTGAATGTCTGGATTAAGACCCCCTTGGCATCTTACTCTAATAACAAATTTTAAGTGAAAACAAGTAAATATGAGAGTACCAGATATTTCAGATAATCTTTCAGGTTGCAGCAGAGGACTACATTTTTTCTTTTTTTCTCATATATTTCCATGGAGACAAGTTGATAATAGACAAATAAATTTTGGGGTTGGGGGCTGGCATAATGGTTAAGGTGTTTACCCCACAAGTACATGGTACAGAGTTTGATTCTCACTTTGAGACACAGGATCAGGGTTAAAAAGCCCCCCTGGAGTCATTAGTCTAGTAATCACCTATGAATAAAAAACAGAATACTGGTTTCTTCAAGGCTAAAAGTTAATAACTTCAGAAACCATCCAAGCTGCTCTTGCGGTTCATAGGGGATTACCAGGCTAACGGCTTAACAGCCCTTATGTAACCCCTAGGGGCAAGAAGATGGCACAGGTAAGTGTATATGCCTTGAGTATTTTACAGACTGCCCTTGTCCTTAAGGGACATAAGTGCTACCCCCCCCCAGGTGTGAATTTGCTATCCAGTGATCCAAACTGTGTTTGAAGAGGACTAGGGAAGGGCTCTGTTTAATGTGAATAGGAAAGCCTGTTCCAAAGAAGGGGTAATCACTGTGACACATATCTGCCTCTCTATCATGTTTTGCTTAAGTCACTGAGTAGGTTTAGATCCCTCGATTGGGTGACCTGTGTGGAGTAGGTTTAGATCCCTCTATTGGGTGACCCTTGTGCAGTTTGTCTTGTGGATGTGTAACAGCTCCATCAGTGTTGGATTTGTGAGTGCCTTGTCGGTTAGGCATAGGTAACTAGTCGGTAGGAGACAGAGTAAAGGGATAGGGTTTTAGTCTATCCAGATAGGACATGTTGCTAACCCCCTGGATTTTCTATGCAAGGAAACTCTTGAGGTCAAAACGGCTGTTGTAACTGCTTCGTTAAGTACATGCAAAATGGTGCATTGAACTCAATTATTGGTCTAGTGAGGGCCGAGTACAGTGGGACGATAACTTCCTTTGATCTGGATGCCATACCTTTACTTATAAGCTGGGAAACGCAGAACTACTTCCTCACCATTGTGGACATATGGTGGCCAAAGTTCAGGCTACTACCTATCTATACACCTAGATCTTACACCTCCGAGTCTACTCTTAGGGGTGTGCTATTAAGGATGTAATTTGCAGGGGTCTTTGACTTCCCAAAGGGTATGACAATACATTTTTCCACATTTAGTTTTAGGCTATGGCTCTGGCACCAATCATTTGTCTAATTTAGACCCTCCTGAGAATATCTACATCGCTGGGTGCTGTTTGTGGTCATCTGCAAACTTTTAGTCATCCAGAGGTCTCCCACATTAGCCTTGACTTTAGGGAGTATATTCTGAACAGGAGTGGCCCTAGCACTGAGCCCTGTGGCACAACACTAGTTAACTGGCCTGGATCTAGATTCACCCACTTGAACCACATGTATCCCGTCAGTGAGCCAACTGGTCATCCATCTGGTGATGTAAGGATTTATGCTCAGTTTTGTGAGCTTATTACCTCAGTGTGGGACTCTGTCACATGCTTTGGCCAGGTCAAGGTAAGTACTGTTTTAGCCTCTTCCATGGCCCTAGTGCCTTTTTCAAAACAGTCCCCCTGCTTCTTTAGGCATGACCTGCCCTTGTCAAATCAGAAATGGGATGCTCCAGTGTTTGGAGCTTTTCTATGTCATTATTTATCAGGTCCATAAATTTTCTTTCCATGGCTTTACATACAAGACTAGTCAAACGCATGGGTCTGTAATTATCTGGGTGAGTCGATGGCACCACTTTGTGCAGAGGGATGACTGTTGCTGTCCTCCACTCTACTGAGACAAAGCCAATCTGGTGGCTGTGGTTAAACAGAGATTCCAATGGGCATGACATGTCCTGATACACGTTGTTTAAGAGGCAACCTGGTATATTGTTGGGTCGCACTGAAGCAGTGTTTTTAGCTTTAGAGAGTGCAGTGGCAACCTGTTCTTTAGTGATAAATGGCGGAGGAGTGGTAGAGGGTATTTCTTGAGCAAGAACTGGGGGAGATGGCAAGGTGAAATCTGAGCTGAATTTATCAGTCATCACATTTGCTACATCTTCTCTTCTAACAAGGTATAGGTGATGCTCTATGTCACAAAAGGAGATACTGCCAGCCCAGCTATCTGGAATTTTGTAAATAACTATATGTCATTTGTGAATATCAACATGATTCATAAGCTTGTGTTAAAAATGTATTAGAACTGTATGTCATATAAGAGGATTTGTACAGATGTGTGCTGAAGAGATATTTTGTAAAGTACTGAGCTTAAAAATGTAACCAAGATGTACCCTAATGGATTAGAACAGAAATGTACCTGCAGTATTGCAACTGTTTAGATGTACATATTTTAACAATGGAAACTGGAACACCAGAGGTTAACTTCAGAAATATAGCTGAAATTAAATCACTTTATGGCCTCGTAATAAGAGGAGGTTATCTTTCAGTTTCAGTGCGGTAACAGACAATGTCTAGAACTAGAGGTTTGCGGTACTGCCTTGGAAGTGTTTTTGTTTTATGACTTCCACTATCTGCCTTACATCTAAGAAAAGCCTCTTCTATGTATTTTCACAGGTAGATGCTAAATGCTACCAGCTGCACCAATGCTTGTTTTTCACCTGCAATAGTCTCAGATGACAAGAAGTGATGTCATCCTGCAAGGTATCCCAGCAGTAATATTTAAGATATTAATTTAAGAAAACTCTGAGAGAGACCGAGTATTCTATATTTTGCCTTTGACCCGACAAGAAGACCCATTCACCACATCTACCTTGCTTGCTCTGTAAGTAAATTAACTAGTATATAGTAATTCCCTTAGATTCAGTCAGGAATATACTGAAGTATAGTTTACATGTTTTTTTTTATTTATTTGAGACTGTCCTGCAATATTGTTTTAAATATTTCCTGTGATTCTAAACTCTGATGTAACTGTAACTATTTACGGATTATTTTCTTGTTCTTTTATTTATTATTAAATATATTTGAACATTTCATTGTGGCTGATATTTGTGGACACATTTAAGTTCTGAGACTACTTGCATATTTATTTAGTGACACTGTGGGCCACTCCTAATAGCCTTGCTCTTGGTCAAACTAGCATTTGTATTAACAGTAACATTACACAGTAAGATTGGACACTGTTTGTTAAGGGACTTAAAGTAGCTGATAAAGAGCTGACTGGTGGCAGTAATAACTACCTTATAGTCTGGGCAAAAGGGAGCATAGCTAGTAAATCTGTGCCAGCCTTTCCCAGGTAGGGGTGTGTGTGTGTGTGTGTGTGTGTGTGTGTGTGTGTGTGTGTGTGTGTGTGTGTGTGTGTGTGCGCAAATCAAACCTAAAAGTGTGCGTGTCTCAGCTACTTGGGCAAGGACACATACTGGTAGGACAGAGAGGGTGCTGGAGGTCTTTGCTTGGCCACTCAGCTAAGATCTCAACCTTATAGCTGTGCCAGTAGGGAGTCTTACTGGGGATCTGGTGAAAGAGGGAGAAACCAGCACCAGACGGATTGTGGTCTCTGTGTGCTCTTAAGGAAATGCACTTAATGCAGAGCGCTGAATCTGGAAATACTGTGTGTACCTGTCATCCTCCCAATGTACGTCCCCCACCGTTGCCAGGGGTGAGGATTGAGGCTCCTTGCTTATAAGGCCACAGATGGGGCATCAAACCCTCTGTGAAGAAAATGAAAACACTGTCATCTGTGTTAGCATGTCTGGGAGGAGATTTGTGTATATTCTCAAATTAACTTGTATTGTATGCCAGCATGTCTAATTGTGAAAATGTAAAAAAGTTTTTAAAATGTTGAACATTTCCCTGTTTACACAAAATGCTTAAAGAATCTGTCAGTGTTTTCATACATGTCTAACTGCACATGTTTGTGAAGGAAATTCTAAAGTACAAACTGTCTGTGGAGAATCAGCTAATCAGCAGGCGATGTCATTAGAATGTTCCTGGTTGCTATGTGATAAAATGAACAGATGATTGACAGGGAAAATAACTTTTTCAAACAGCTGACTGCCATTTTTAAAATAAGACAGTTGAGAATGTTAACCTTGACTATAAGAGAGACTGCTGAAGTCAGGTAAAGGGCAATAAGTTAAGAGTTGCAGTCAGTTGCAGTGCTGTGCATGCAGTGGATACCCAAGAAAAAGGACTCGCCAAAAAAAAACTGCAAGCCTGTCTTTGCTTTGCTGTTATGTTTTAGATTTAATCAGGAACAGTATTCTCTAGTAAAATTAGGAAAGATTAGTTGTTTAGATGGAGTTTTTCTAAGATGTTTGACTTTTGTCCTACAGTTTAATTTTATATTTCTGGTGATTGAATTCTGGTGTTTCTTGACAATTACTGATTTACATTCTAGTAATCATTTTACTTATTATTACAGGTTTTCATTACTTTACATTGTGCCTGGACAATCAGTGTATTCTTTAGAATTTAGAGAGTGCCTATACCTGTTTGATACTCCCCAGATCACCTCAACTGCCTGGCTGCTTCTGGTTATTGCCATCATTTACTTTGATATTTAATTTGTAATAAGTGATCACCTTTTGAAGGGTGTGTAGACCTGTCCGTCTCTGGTGGCAGCGTTTAACACTTGTATTGGGGAGGGGACACAGCTGGAAATCTGTGTCAGGCTTCCCATAAGTATTAGTGTGTGTGAGATTTAAATTTATTTTGACTGTGAGTGAGACAGTGGTCTTAAACTGGAACATATTGCCTGCTCTGAAGTGTATGATAAGGGATTACATTTGGGCTGGACAGAGGTACATAGTCCAGTCCTAGAAAACAGAGAATGTTCCCATTGTGCTCTTAAGGGACATTGTGGAATTTTACTTGTGTGTGCTCTGTGCTCTGGTGTTTTCCATGATGCCAACTCAATGGAGTTAGTGGTGAGGATTGAGGCTCCTTAATTAATGACTTGGGTTTTAAGTGGGGAATGCCACTTATTGGTGGCAGTCCAGTGGGACATAATCCAGACATCACATTATTCATGGCAGTTCAGTGGGATAGTAACCAGATGTCACACTATTGGAGGCAGTACTGTGGGATATTAACTGGATGTCACACCCTTCATAACTAATTCCACATTGCTGGGTGTTGCCCTTAAGAATGCAGGCATAACTGAAAAATGTTTTATGGTTATCCTTAGCTTTAAAGGCTATGTCTGCCTCGAAGTCTGCTTTCAGTGTCTTGACTAGATCTCTGATTTGGTTGTTTAGACTAATGACATAATATTTGTTCTGTTATGCACATTCCCTCTTACTTCTTGATACGATTTTCTTTCTTTTGTTGCATAACCTATTAATACCAGGTGTCCATCAGAGTTTGATCTGGACTTATTTCAGTCTAGTACTGCTATTTCTATACAGCTGTGTATATGGTCGTACAGAGCTTTCATGTATGCCTCTGCATACTCTTCTGAGCGAGTTTTCTGGGTTTCAGGGACCTTGGAATCTAGCAATGCCATCACTTAATAGGATATAGTTTGCTTTAGAAACGTTATTTGAGTTATGTGTGGTGGGGGGGGGGGGAGTCTAGTTTTACCTTTATTTCAAGTGAGACCACTTTGTGAGCTGACCTTAAAAGTGAAGACATCACACTTTGTGATGTGTAGCACTCACCCATATTTGTGAGTACCACATCTAGGATACTTGTACCCCCTAGTGGTGGGTACAGACTTACTACTCTGTAGCATTTGAGTTTACAAAGTCAAGAAATCTTTGGGCCTGGATGACTGTTAGTCATGTATGCCTCCCAGTTAATAAAGGGGTAGTTAAAATCGGGTCTATGTTAAATCATTGAATGCTTAAAAAAGTGAATGATTTATCGAACCCATGTAAGAAAAAGCTTACAATCTTGAACGCTTAGAACAGCGATTTTTTTCCAAGGGAAAAAAATCACTGTTCCACAAAACACAACAAAACAAATTGTAAAACATTACATAAAGTGGAGGACTTTGCCCCCACACCCCCCCTACTTAAATATACCAACTCTGAGATCGCACTACAGTCATGAAAACGGCAATGTAATGGAAGCAGCCAAGCAATTTCTTTCCCAGGGAAAGCGCTTATATGCAGTTTCGCTATTTTGCCTTTTCGTGCTTTCAAGTTTGATCATGATGCATTCGAAAGAATGCATCTTCGATCATTTAATAGGAACCCATTAAAATCATCCATGAGAATGGTAATGGGCTGGATGGTGAGCATAACTCTCAAATGTACAGATTTTCACAGAATGTCCAGATTTTTGCCACATATTTTTGGTCTGTTTCTCAAAATATTGTGGTTTTCTGACAAATCACTAAGGATTAAAGTCAGAAAATAATGACAGACAATTGAGCTTCAGACTGCACACCCTTCACAAAATTCATGCTAATGCAAAACCTGTTATTCTGCCAACTTTCTAAGTTTGCAAGAGCAATATTTAAAAAGTGCCCCTAATTTGGGGCCTTTGTCCCCCCATTAATTACGACTTTGTCAAGATTTCTTTCTACAAGAGGTAGAGAGCTATGATGGTGAGTGATTCTAGTCACTTTAGGTATGATCAAAGGGATTCCTGGTTCATGGTGGGGGACTTGTGGCTAGCAAGAATATGGTAATGGATTTTTCCCATGTTTATTTGGACATGGAGTAGCTCAAGCTTGTTATATTGTTTGACCAGCCTTGAGGTGAGCTTATCCTTTATACAGAGAAATGCACCTCTCCCTGTTACTCCTTCATGTTCAGTAGGTGGTTGGAACATATGAAAGGCGTTACAGCTGTGTATATCCAGAGTGCTTTATGTGGCTTTGAACCATGTTTCAAGTACTGCACAGACATCCGCATTCTACATGGTGAGGAGCACTTTTAACGAGTGCAGTTTCTTGTTGAGACTCCTAGCATTGAGCAGTAATACCTTCAGTTTGAAATGAGTAGCTTTTCGTATTTGGCAATGCCTAAAAAAGGCATTATAAGGGTGGATAATGTTTGCCTAACACAGAAAGCCTAGTGGTGATAGGAGAAGACCATCCCTGGCAGAGCAGCGTGGCCTGTAAACCACATCCCCCCAGGATGACAAGTATTGAATCCCTTTGGAATGACACCAGTAGCGAAGCCAATTGATAAAGTCGATCATTTTCTGATGGTATTGTGGCAGCATCCTTGGAGATAGCAGAATGCTGCTCAATACCATGCTTATACCTGCTTGCGACACATACTCCGAGAGCTTAATCATGTCTCTCTTCATATAGTCCAAGGAGGTGCGTCTCAGGTCATTCACACCCACATGTAATATGACAGAGTCATACTGGTACTCAGAGGTAAGTGAACTGAGTGCTTGCATGATCTGGAGGATACTAACCCCTGACAGGCAACTAACTATAACCTTCTCTTTTACCAGCCTAGTGAAACGGACATCAGTGCATCTCACAATGGAGTATCCTATGACCAAAATACTGGGTTGTGGGATGTTTTGTCTTATGGGCCTGGTATTTTAGACACAATGAGATGTGGTTTTATGTGTTGTGATGGAAATTGACTTGTTTGTGTGCATGCAGAGTTTCTGAGGACTGCACCTGAGAGGACTTTGAGGTTTGGGTAAGTGATATGTGAGCACCTCTGCATATGTTGGTCTATGTGTCTGGTCCTTTGTGTGTGTGTGTGTGTGTGTGTGTGTGTGTGTGTGTGTGTGTGTGTGTGTGTGTGTGTGTGTGTGTGTGTGTGCGCGCGTACGTACGTATGTCTCTGACAAGCTGTTTGCTGCTTTTTGTCTGTATGAGAGAGTCTGGTCTCCAGTGTCAATGTGTAACTACATCTCTCACATACTGTATTTGTCTATCTGAAAATTAAGTGGTTGTCAGTGTATATAAGGAAATTGCTACATTGCCTTAGGATGCTCATGTCTACCAAGCTAGATGCAGAGATAGAAGGAAATTGCCTCTCCATGGCTGAAGGTCTTAATATGTACTTTGCAAGGAACAGGAGTGGACGATGTTTGTAAATGGACGCAGGATGGGTGCTTACTCTGGTGTAATCTACAGCTAACCTATCCAATGAAGCTGCCCAGCACCCAAACCAGATTCTCTTTCAGCAGCAACAGTCCTGGGTGCCGTGACAATATACTGTAGACCTAAACAGTCCTAACTAAAAGCATTTATGCTGCTCACTGCGCAAACTAGCTGCCCAGTGAGTGTTGTGGGACTGAGGTAAAGTTCCAATGTACTTTTTATAGGGAAATTTCAACTTGTGGTGATTGCGTATATAGAAGGCACCACTAACTGCTGCCGCTGCGTGAAGGGTAGACTCTCGGAAACACAAGGCTTATATAGCATCAGGAAAAAGCACTCATTGCACTAACTATGCCCTAATGCCAATCAGGTAAGCACACAATGAGCTTTCTTAAATCAATTCCCAGTTCTAATAGGTGAAATCGGCCCTCTCCTGCCACAATAATGCAGACTTTGACCCTCTTAATGTAAAATGACCAGTTTGGAGCTCAAGTGTTTAGAAACTACAAACAGACACCCAATACTAGCTAAAAATCACTGGATACAATGTATTTAAATACAGAACAGTAGTCCTTACAACACTTAGTAAACACAACTTTTCAACTTTACAAAAGTGCAGAAAACAATAAACATCACAGGAATCTTTCACTCTATAATGAAAGCAATTAAAGCACATGCAAAATTATACCCAATTTCATTCGAATTGTCAAAGATAGCTTCAGATGTTTGCAAAATCTCTCAAACTCTCTGGCGTCGTCACCAAATGATTAGCAACTCTGGATAAATGAGCTTTGTTTGTTGTTTTGCAGAAGTGCTCCCACCACACCAATCAAACCTTAGTAGCCACACTAAATTCCAAGGAACCACCAATAATCCAATCAGTAAGCAAATCAGTATAACACAATTCTAACTAACAGCCTAATCATTAATGTAGTTTGTCTCTCAATGAAACTATTCCCAACCCAAAGGCCTGTCAGGCACTTTTAACAAGGCAGATTAATCTAAAGAAACAACATATTTACGTGCAAAAAGTCAAATAATTTATTTACAACAAAAGTACAGTTTTGTACCTACCATAAATGTAGATGTTCGAGTGTATACACTGCTGCAGTCATTACACTTCAGTTATCCTGCCGTCAGGCGGTTCCCCAGTCGGCCTGAGTTCCAAAGTCTTGGTCCGGTGTTGGTTGCTGTCGCATCCTCCCTGACGTCAGTGCAACAGGGGTATATAAGATGCAGCCAACGCTATTCTCTTCAGGTTTTCTTGCCCCAGATGTCAGGTGCCACTAAATAGGTAGGCAATTCCAATCGCTAATAAAACATACATAAGAAAAGCAAAAAACAACTTACAGCTACCAGCAAATACTCCCCATAGGTACTAAGGGTAGAAGACATAGGTACGTACCAGCCAGTAAGAGGGGAAGGAGGGAGGGTAACCTGGACTGCAGCAGTGTATACACTCGAACATCTACATTTATGGTAGGTACAAAACTGTACTATGTTCACAGTGTTACACTGCTGCAGTCATTACACTTGGGTAGAATCCCAATGCTGAGGTAGGGTGGCTGGTTCTTTAAGGCATTAGGGGTGGCTATAAGGCCCTGCAGCACTGTGGTGGCAAAGCCAGCTCTGGATTTAGAGTATAGAGGCAGATAGTAATGCTTGGTGAAGGTATGAACAGAACTCCAAGTTGCTGCTTCCAAAATATCCTTGGTAGGTACTCCCCTGAGGTAGGCAGTTGAAGTGGCTGTTGCCCTGGTGGAGTGAGATGTAATGCTGCTAGGTACAGGTTTTCCATGGTATGTGTAGCAGAAACGTATACAATGTCCTCTCCATTTTGAAATAGTCTGTTTTGAAATGGCTTTTCCCTGTGCTCCTGCAGCATATGCTACCAATAATTGCTCAGATTTTCTGAAAGCTTTGGTTTTGTCCAAGAAGAAGCGTAACTGCCTGTGAATGTCCAAAGAGTGCAGTAGTCTCTCCCCTTTATTCTGTGGTTTAGGATAAAAAGTTGGCAGGTGAATAGTTTGGTTTAGAGCCACACTGGATACCACCTTTGGCATAAACGTATGGTTAGTTCTTAAAGACACCCTGTCCTGATGGAAAATGAGGAAAGGTTCCACTGCCATTAGTGCCTGTAATTCCGAAACTCTTCGTGCTGATGTTATTGCCAGGAGCAGAGCAGTTTTCCAAGAGATATATTTTAATTCTGCTGTGTTGGCTGGCTCAAAAGGAGGTAAAGTTAGTTTTTCCAAAACAAAGTTGAGGTCCCAAGCTGGAGTAGGTGCTCGACGGGGCGGTCTTATGTTTTTAGCCCCTCTGAGGTACTGTTTTAACAGAGGATTAGAGAAAATTGGTGGATCCATGTTGTAATGAGCAGAGATGGCAGAGGCATGGATCTTGATGGATGAGAAGGAGAGGCCTTTGTCCAGCATCTCAGTTAAGTATTGTAGTATCTGAAGAATGTTTGGGACAAGAGAGTCAAGGCTGTGAGCTTGGTTCCAGACACAGAATCTCTTCCATTTATCCGAATAGGCTTTCCTGGTACTAGGCCTTCTGGCCTCCAGAATGACATCCATAACAGCTTTGGAGAGAGGCATTGCTTGCTTGACTAAGGAATCTTCCATGCAGCTAGGTTTAAGGTCTTTAGCTGGCTGTGTAGTATTTGATTGTTGTGCTGAGTCAGCAGATGTGGGATTTGAGGCAAAATCCAGGGTGGTTCTTGTGCTAAGCTCCTTAAGATTGGGTACCAGTGCTGGCGTGGACAGTCTGGTGCAATCAGGATCATCTTTGGCTCTTCTTGCCTGGCTTTTATGAGTACCTTTGGCAGGAGAGGTAGTGGTGGGAAAGCGTATACTTGTAGGTTCTCCCAGCTGAATGAGAGGGCATCCACTTTCTATGCTTGTGGATGGTAACTCGTTGTGCAGAATTTTTGTAGCTGGCAGTTTATTGGGGATGCAAACAGATCTATGTCCGGGCTCCACCATTTCTGTGTTATCTTTCTGAATATTTGTGGATTGAATTCCCATTCGTGGGGATCCATGATGTTTCTGCTTAAGTCGTCTGCCAGTGTGTTTTTTCTCTCCTGGCAGGAATTGTGCTTGCAGATGAACTTGAAGGTTTATAGCTCTGTTCCACAAGGTCATGGCTTGTCTGCATAGGGGGTAGGAGTGAGTGCCCCTTTGCTTGTTTATGTACCACATAACTGTGATGTTGTCTGTCTTTAGCAGTAGTTGTCCTGGATGCAGCAGGTCCTTGAAAGCTATAAGGGCATTTTGTACAGCTAGCATCTCTTTTTGATTGATGTGAAGATGCCTTTGTTCTGCAGGCCACGTGCCCTGAATACATTTGCCTGCCATGTGTGCTCCCCAGGCAGAATCCGATGCATCTGTTGTCAGTGTTTGCCTGGCTGTGGGTTGTGTAAAAGGCTGTCCCTTGTTGAGGTGACAAGCTTGAGCCCACCATTGAAACTCCTGTTGAAGGCAAGGGATTAGTGGTATAACTGTTTCCAAACTTTGACAGTGTTGAGACCATACATTCTTTAGGTACCATTGTAGTTTCCTCATATGCAGTCTGGCATTTGGAATTAGTAGTATGCAGGATGCCAGGTAACCCAAGGCCTGCAGAAATTTTCTTGCAGGGAGTTAGGTCTTTGTTGCCATCAATTGAAAGTATTGAGTAAGTTGTCCTTGCTTGTCTGGCGTGAGATAAGCCATCTGGGCTGTTGTGTTCAAGCTGGCACCCAGGAATATAATCTCTTGTGAGGGCACTAGTTTTGATTTCTTTTCGTTTACTGTGTACCCCAGGCAACTTAATAACTTTTTTTACAAACGCTAGATACTTTAGAAGAATGTCCTTGCTCTCTGCTTGAATCGGGCAGTCGCCCAGGTACGGAGAAATTTGAATTCCTTTCTGTCTGCAAAATGCAATTACTGGTGCCAGGCACTTTGTGAAGACCCTGGTCGCAGTAGATAAGACAGTGCAAAGAATTGGTAGTGCATTGAACCAGCTATAAATCTGAGGTATCTTCTTCAGTTTTGTCTGAAAGGGATATGCAGGTATGCCTCCTTGAGGTCCAAAGTCACGAGCCAAGCTTTCTTGCCCAGCATGGGAAGAAGCTGCTGTAGTGTCAGCATTTTGAATTTCGGAACATCCAGGTAAGTGTTTAGAGATGAAAGATCCAGAATGGGCCTCCAGGCTTTGTCCTTTCTGGATACCAGAAAGGGTCTTGAATAAAATCCTTGTCCTTGCTCCTGTGATGGTACCTTTTGAATAGCTCTCATATCCATGAGTGCTGTAAATTTGTTGTTGAGCCTCTGCCCATTGATCTGGTGGCAGATTTGGCATTCCTTTTAACCTTGGCAGAGGGATTTGTTTGGCAGCTGTAGTGGGAAGTCATTGGAGCTGCTTTTTATATGGTTGGGGCCTGTCTTCCCCTTCTTTCTGACCTGATGCAACCCACTGTCGAGGCCTGTAAGGACCTTGTGTTTGACCTCTACCTCTTGGACGTCTGTATCTTCCCCTATGAGGTCTGTTTGTAATTGAAAAGGACCAATTCTTAGATGGCCAGTTTCTGCTAAATCTAGGAGGCTGAACCTATAAGAAATCCTTCTCCTTTTGCATACATTTTGCCTTATCCTCCATTTTCTTTAATACCTCTTCTGCCTTAACTCCAAATAACACATCCTGCTGCAAAGGTGCATCCAATAATTTTGCTTTAACATGATCTGGCAATGTATGTTCTTTTAACCAAGCATGTCTTCTAATGACAGAGCCTGTAACTGCTGCTCTGCAGGAAGCCTCTAGAGAATCAAAACCACATTGCAAAGTATGCTTTCCCACTTGTTCAGCTGCATGCAATAAATCCTGCATTTCTTTAAAATTAGGAGGATCTGATTCTGGAAGCATTTTTTGTTTTAACTGAGACAGTAAAAATTGCTGATATTTTAGCATGTAAAACTGGCATTTTAAGGCTCTCATTGCTAAAGTTGCAGACGTATATACTTTCTTTCCCCATCTGTCTAATGCTCTGGAGTCTCTGTCAGAGGGAACTGGATTCTTTGCTGATGAGGCCTTAACTCCTTTGGGTCCCTGAGAAATAGTTTTAGGGTCAGCTATAGGGCTTTTATACAGAAATTTATGTGAGTCACGGACTCTGTAGTATCTGCCAGGTGTAACAGGGGCTGGAGGTAAGGAATCAGGATTTAAGCTGAATTCAGTATAAACATCATCCACAATATCTAACACTGGCAGAATAGCAAGGGGTCTGTGTTGAGGTAATAAAAGGAAATCTCTGAGCCTTTTCTTGGATTCTGAGTAATCCCGGCCTTCCCAGTGGAAATGCTCCCTCATGGTATGTAGGGTTTCCCCAAAGGAGTAGTCCTCAGGCAGTGAGGCTGATGGAATTGATTCCTCAGCATCAGAATCCTCATAAGGGGGTAAAGAGTATCCTAGGTCTGAGGATGAATCAGAAGAGATGGACACCTGGTCGGATGAGTCAGTCTGCATCCAGTCTAGGCCTTTTATCAGGAGGGGGATGGGACCCCCTGATCAGAGTGATTAGGTCTTCGGCCATTTTCAGCATTTGTTTCTTAGGCATGGAGGCCTGCCCTGGTGAATGCTATATTTGTTTCTTTGATTTTAAAGGAAGCTTAGACTTAGCTGAGGGTTCAGTGCTTAACTGAGTAGGTCTGAAGACACCCTCTGAAGCTGTGTGTTGCTCAGCTACTCAGGATCCTGCTGAAAGGTTAGTCTCGGTAGGCTGAATAACTTGTGCATCCGAAGGCCCAGCCATCTCCATGTGGGAGTCAGAGGTGGCCTGTGGTTCTACAGAAGCGGTCGTCAGGGGCTGCGAAGGCGCCTCACTGAAAACTGGAGACTGGCCTAGAAGAGGCTTCGTCGTCAGTTTTGGGCCTCGGATGCCTATCCTTGTCTTTGCACTTTTTGTGTATTCCGGTCGTCGGAAGTTCCGACAGCATGGTATAATTGCTATCGTTGTAAAAAACACACAAACCAAGAAAGTACAGAAGGATCCAAGGCAGTAAGGTAAACCAATCGCCAAAAAAAACAATGAACAAGCCACAGGACAACACTGAGTTTAATACAAGTAAAGCGCTTTTCGTCTGCTGAATATGCAGACTTCTTCAGACAATGCACAAGATATAACACAGTACTATATAGTAATCAAACACCTCATTTAGCAATCAATTAGATCAATCAATCAATTAAATACAAATAAACTTTAAAAACATGACTTAAAAAGTGACACACTGAATAACACAAAATTAAAGCTAACCTCACTAAGCTAACATATTCTCATCCATAAGAAGTAGTATAAGAATGAATAATATATAAGTAGTGAATTTTAAATTGTAAGTAATGAATTTTGAATTATAAATTAAACACTACCAGTGTTAAAGATATGTTTAGATGCATTTAAATATATTTACATGATGAATACATATATATACATATAGTAGTAATGTATATTGATATAACGTAAAATAAAAAGTGAAAAGTATAAAAATATATAAATAAATAAATAAATAACTAAATCATACAATAAGGAGCCTAAGTATTCTAACATTCCTAGTTGACAATATGGTGACATAATGCTGTAAAAAGGGAGAAGTGAAAAAAGAAGTGTATGTAACAATAAACTTCTCAGACCATTAAAGCCAAACCTTATCTCAACAAACTTCTCAGTTTTAACAGGCTGCTAATAGAGCAGCCTTCATTCAAACCAGGTAATGCATAAGCATTAAGTCTGATCTGCCACCTTAATTCTAGCACTTCTAACAGTAAATGCAGGGGAGCACCTCTCTTATTTTCGGGTATCTGATCTATCACTATGAATTTAAAAGAATGATCATTATGCATGGTAATATGTTTAGCTAGAGCGTTTTCTTGCTTCTCCCTACTAATAGCGTATTGATGTTCATAGATTCGCTCTCGTAATCTACGCTCTGTCTTTCCCACATAGAACCCTGCACATTTTTGACAATGGGCCAAATATACCACCATCCGAGTATTACAGGTAGATCTACAACGCATTTCAAATCTTTGGTTATTCACTGTGAATGGGTTAGATTCATGAATATATTTACACTGGTTGCAGTTTTGGCACTTGTACATACCTGGTGTCCGTGTGGGGTTACCATCAGGTTGTTCTAGTAGGGATTTCAAGTTTTTACCTCTTCTAAAAGTTAGCTCGGGTCTACTGCCTACTTTACCAAACACTGCATGGTTGCTCCTAAAAATATCCCAGTTCTTTATAATAATGTCAAGAATGTGATAACTGTTTACACTGTATGTTAGGATTAATCTAACGTTAATATTGAGCATGGGAGGATCTCCAGATCTAACTACATCAGAGGTGTCAGAGTTGATAGACTCATCATTTAAATCAATCCTAAGTATAGGCTGATATGTACCATTCTGTCTCTTATTGGTCACCTCTCTAACTAAGCCGTCAAGTAGAATTTGGGGATACCCTCTATGCAAGAACATGTCGACTAATAATTTACACTCAATGTGAAAATCTTCGTCAGTGCTCACCATACGGGCCACCCTAACCAGCTGCCCATTGACTACTGACCTTTTCTGGTAGCTGGGATGGCAGCTGCTGTAATGCAGAAAAGAGTTTGAGTGCGTTGGCTTTCTATAGATGCTAGCTACATATTTGTTCAACTCCGCATTTTTAACCAACCAAATATCCAAATACGCTATAGCACTCTTACTAAAATTAGAGGTGAAAGACAGAAAATCTGTAGAAGAGTTGAAAGAATCTAAGATCAGGATACTATCTGGTTCTTCTCCCTCTAACAAAATAAAGATGTCGTCCAGGTAGCGTGTATAATACCTGATCTTCTGCATAAGTTCAATATTGTTAAATACATACTCTTTTTCCCAGTAAGACATGACCATATTGGTCAAACTAGCCCCTCAGGGCGAACCCATGGCAACCCCGATTTTTTGTAAATAGAAGTTCTCACCCAACATAAAATAGTTGTTAAATAAAATCAACTCTGGTAATTCCATGACTAACGATATTTCAACTGCAGGAGCACATTTTTCCTTAAGGGTAAACCTTACCCATTCAATAGCTAATTGTAAGGGGATGCAGGTATATAAATCTTTGACATCGATTGTCAAAAAGTTGTAATTATTGTCAAATGTCAATTCACCTATTTTTGCCAGGAAAGACCATGAGTCTTTGCAGATTTGTTCTTCTTGCTTCAAGTATTTCTGTAAAATAGAATCTACTAGTTTGGCACATGAGTACGTAGGGGATCCTCGTCCATCAACTAATGGGCGCATCGGTGGATTGGAAAGGTCCTTATGTATTTTTGGGATCCCAAAAAGACAAGGGAAACTAGGGTATAGTGTGGTTAGATAATTAAACTGTTCCTGATCTAATTGACCTTCAAATAACATTTCTTTTAAGTTGTTTTTAATATTATAATAGGTCTTATTTATTTCAGATCTAGAACTCAAAGTATACGCATCATTATTAAGTAGATCGAGCATACGGTCAAAATAATTGACCTTGTCAAACACAACTACTCCCCCTCCTTTATCTGGTTTACAAATACGTAAACAATGTGCTTTAACAAAATCAAGTAGTTCCAGTTCTTCCCTACAGATGTTAGCTGTTCCACTTTTAAGCAAAGAAATATTCTTCTGCCTTAGGTCTAATTCACACATGTTTTCAAAAGACTGAATTATAGGGTGCAGTGGTGGATCAAAAATACTGGGTACCCTGATTAGGTTGTCAGTGAAATTATTGTTTGGGCTACCGCCAAACATCAAGTTGAAATTAAGCTTACAGGTATACAGTTTGATGTCTAAAATAGTCCCTACTAGGTCAAATTTTTGCTGGGGTACATATCAGCCTATACTTAGGATTGATTTAAATGATGAGTCTATCAACTCCGACACCTCTGATGTAGTTAGATCTGGAGATCCTCCCACGCTCAATATTAACATTAGATTAATCCTAACATACAGTGTAAACAGTTATCACATTATTGACATTATTATAAAGAACTGGGATATTTTTAGGAGCAACCATGCAGTGTTTGGTAAAGTAGGCAGTAGACCCGAGCTAACTTTTAGAAGAGGTAAAAACTTAAAATCCCTACTAGAACAACCTGATGGTAACCCCACACGGACACCAGGTATGTACAAGTGCCAAAACTGCAACCAGTGTAAATACATTCATGAATCTAACCGATTCACAGTGAATAACCAAAGATTTGAAATGCGTTGTAGATCTACCTGTAATACTTGGATGGTGGTATATTTGGCCCATTGTCAAAAATGTGCAGGGTTCTATGTGGGAAAGACCGAGCGCAGATTACGAGAGCGAACCTATGAACATCAATATGCTATTAGTAGGGAGAAGCAAGAAAACGCTCTAGCTAAACATATTACCATGCATAATGATCATTCTTTTAAATTCACAGTGATAAATCAGATACCCGAAAATAAGAGAGGTGCTCCCCTGCATTTACTATTAGAAGTGCTAGAATTAAGGTGGCAGATCAGACTTAATGCTTATGCATTACCTGGTTTGAATGAAGGCTGCTCTATTAGCAGCCTGTTAAAACTGAGAAGTTTGTTGAGATAAGGTTTGGCTTTAATGGTCTGAGAAGTTTATTGTTACATACACTTCTTTTTTCACTTCTCCCTTTTTACAGCATTATGTCACCATATTGTCAACTAGGAATGTTAGAATACTTAGGCTCCTTATTGCATGATTTAGTTATTTATTTATTTATTTATATATTTTTATACTTTTCACTTTTTATTTTACGTTATATCAATATACATTACTACTATATGTATATATATGTATTCATCATGTAAATATATTTAAATGCATCTAAACATATCTTTAACACTGGTAGTGTTTAATTTATAATTCAAAATTCATTACTTACAATTTAAAATTCACTACTTATATATTATTCATTCTTATACTACTTCTTATGGATGAGAATATGTTAGCTTAGTGAGGTTAGCTTTAATTTTGTGTTATTCAGTGTGTCACTTTTTAAGTCATGTTTTTAAAGTTTATTTGTATTTAATTGATTGATTGATCTAATTGATTGCTAAATGAGGTGTTTGATTACTATATAGTACTGTGTTATATCTTGTGCATTGTCTGAAGAAGTCTGCATATTCAGCAGACGAAAAGCGCTTTACTTGTATTAAACTCAGTGTTGTCCTGTGGCTTGTTCATTGGTTTTTTTGGCGATTGGTTTACCTTACTGCCTTGGATCCTTCTGTACTTTCTTGGTTTGTGTGTTTTTTTACAACAATAGCAGTTTATGGCATCTGGATCCGTCAGCAGCGAAGGTTTTTCGCCTAACACTACACCTGTGCTTCTCAGGAGTTGTAATAGTGCTGTTACTGCAGCACCAGCTGCTACTACTATGGCCGAACAGGATTGTTTGTTTGACTCTGTTTAAAAGAATGGACTCGCTTTGTGCGAGACTAGACAAGTTGGATTCCCAACAACAGGACATGAAAAATTTGTTTTTACCTTTGTCTGGTAACTCGAGAATTATTTTAGCTAACCCGATGACAGCTGATCGTCCATCAGCGTGTGACGCGAATGCACTACCGGTTAAACAGAACGTGGATAAGACTAATGAAGGGAGTGTTTTGCTTCCTTTGACCAGCAATACTGACATATGGTTGGAGCCAGTAGTAAATAGTACCTCTACTCCCAACGACCATGGCGAAACAGTAGTTACCCACATAGTGGAAGCACCAGGCAACGTTACTCAGCGGAATTCGGCAGTTTTTCAGCAAACGGGACCCCCCAATGCCCAAACCGAACGGAATTCCTCTAATGGGCTACCTGTTCTTGTGAACTGGCTTTCGGAGGGCTTTGCGCTTTCGAGGCATGGAGATGTTGATAACTGTGGGCGGAAGCCTAATCAATCAGGATGTCAAGAGGTAACTAATTCTATGGATATTGCACCTAAACTTAAATTGTTTGATAAACTGCTCGTAAAACTTAAAAAACTGCAATTGGAAATATCTTACTTTAAGGAATGCCTTGAGTGCAAAGTTATACCTAAAGGATTAAGGCACTATCAATACCCGAACAGGCTTGGTCCCAAACTCTGAATTCCACGAGGAACTTTTAACGCTATTTGACTAACAAGGGTTTGATTTGTTGTCTTTGATGATTAAACACTATATTATTTGGGTTGACCAGCTAATCGAAATAACTGATTTAGATACCACTATTAAACTACACGATGAATTTAATAGGTATAAATTCGAATACAGTCGATGCTTTAGTAGCATTGACCAGTATTTGAGTAAATTAAAACTGAATAAAGTTAAAAAGCTGGACCGTGACTGTAAAGCTTATGAGCAAGGGGTAGCTTACCCCTCTCCTGCACCATCACAAATTTGGCAACATTATTATACCAATACAAATGAATGTACTGTTGTTAATGAAGGGACTCATACTAATAATCCTGTTAATGACATATCTACTACTAGTATAAGAGGCTTGGATTCTTTTGTAGTAGACCCCCAAATTGAGCCTGCAGTGAGAAGAAGTGAGAGGTTGCAGAACCGAAGGCAACAGCCCAATAAAGGGGCTCTACCTACGTATACTGGCCAACAGCAGGTTTTTCACAATGCCACTCAATTGGGGGCTATTCCCAAGCAACGCAACAATTACCAGCATCAGAACAAGGGGAATTTTCAGAGATTCAACCAACAGAGACTTTAAAGGTTACTTTCTGTCAGCATTCTCAGCTCCCCCTTAGAGAATATTCATGATGGGAGTAATGTTGTTGACAATGCTGACACTAATAGTAACTTTACAGATCATGTATGTACTGGAAATTTCAATGTTCCTGTTGTAGATATGTATAATACGGATAGGAACACTGATTTCCATTTAGATTCTTTTAGTGAAACGAAGAAACCAGTCATTACAACTAAACAAATTGGTGATTTTAATATTTATAATTTTTCCACTGTTCCGATTCCAGGAGTTCTGGCGGACTTCCTCTCTAAAGGGCAAACATATGTACCCCAGCAAAAATTTGACCTAGTAGGGACTATTTTAGACATCAAACTGTATACCCGTAAGCTTAATTTCAACTTGATGTTTGGCGGTAGCCCAAACAATAATTTCACTGACAACCTAATCAGGGTACCCAGTATTTTTAATCCACCACTGCACCCTATAATTCAGTCTTTTGAAAACGTGTGAATTAGACCTAAGGCAGAAGAATATTTCTTTGCTTAAAAGTGGAACAGCTAACATCTGTAGGGAAGAACTGGAACTACTTGATTTTGTTAAAGCACATTGTTTACGTATTTGTAAACCAGATAAAGGAGGGGGAGTAGTTGCGTTTGACAAGGTCGATTATTTTGACCGTATGCTCGATCTACTTAATAATGATGCGTATACTTTGAGTTCTAGATCTGAAATAAATAAGGCCTATTATAATATTAAAAACAACTTAAAAGAAATGTTATTTGAAGGTCAATTAGATCAGGAACAGTTTAATTATCTAACCACACTATACCCTAGGTTCCCTTGTCTTTTTGGGATCCCAAAAATACATAAGGACCTTTCCAATCCACCGATGCGCCCATTAGTTGATGGACAAGGATCCCCTACGTACTCATGTGCCAAACTAGTAGATTCTATTTTACAGAAATACTTGAAGCAAGAAGAACAAATCTGCAAAGACTCATGGTCTTTCCTGGCAAAAATAGGTGAATTGACATTTGACAATAATTACAACTTTTTGACAATCGATGTCAAAGATTTATATACCTGCATCCCCTTACAATTAGCTACTGAATGGGTAGGGTTTACCCTTAAGGAAAAATGTGCTCCTGCAGTTGAAATATCGTTAGTCATGGAATTACTAGAGTTGATTTTATTTAACAACTATTTTATGTTGGGTGAGAACTTCTATTTACAAAAAATCGGGGTTGCCATGGGTTCGCCCTGTGGGGCTAGTTTGGCCAATATGGTCATGTCTTACTGGGAAAAAGAGTATGTATTTAACAATATTGAACTTATGCAGAAGATCAGGTATTATACACGCTACCTGGACGACATCTTTATTTTGTTAGAGGGAGAAGAACCAGATAGTATCCTGATCTTAGATTCTTTCAACTCTTCTACAGATTTTCTGTCTTTCACCTCTAATTTTAGTAAGAGTGCTATAGCGTATTTGGATATTTGGTTGGTTAAAAATGCGGAGTTGAACAAATATGTAGCTAGCATCTATAGAAAGCCAACGCACTCAAACTCTTTTCTGCATTACAGCAGCTGCCATCCGAGCTACCAGAAAAGGTCAGTAGTCAAGGGGCAGCTGGTTAGGGCGGCCCGTATGGTGAGCACTGACGAAGATTTTCACATTGAGTGTAAATTATTAGTCGACATGTTCTTGCATAGAGGGTATCCCCAAATTCTACTTGACGGCTTAGAGAGGAGACTAATAAGAGACAGAATGGTACATATCAGCCTATACTTAGGATTGATTTAAATGATGAGTCTATCAACTCCGACACCTCTGATATAGTTAGATCTGGAGATCCTCCCACGCTCAATATTAACGTTAGATTAATCCTAACATACAGTGTAAAAAGTTATCACATTCTTGACATTATTATAAAGAACTGGGATATTTTTAGGAGCAACCATGCAGTGTTTGGTAAAGTAGGCAGTAGACCCGAGCTAACTTTTAGAAGAGGTAAAAACTTGAAATCCCTACCAGAACAACCTGATGGTAATCCCACACGGACACCAGGTATGTACAAGTGCCAAAACTGCAACCAGTGTAAATATATTCATGAATCTAACCGATTCACAGTGAATAACCAAAGATTTGAAATGCGTTGTAGATCTACCTGTAATACTCGGATGGTGGTATATTTGGCCCATTGTCAAAAATGTGCAGGGTTCTATGTGGGAAAGACCGAGCGTAGATTACGAGAGCGAATCTATGAACATCAATACACTATTAGTAGGGAGAAGCAAGAAAACGCTCTAGCTATACATATTACCATGCATAATGATCATTCTTTTAAATTCACAGTGATAGATCAGATACCCGAAAATAAGAGAGGTGCTCCCCTGCATTTACTATTAGAAGCGCTAGAATTAAGGTGGCAGATCAGACTTAATGCTTATGCATTACCTGGTTTGAATGAAGGCTGCTCTATTAGCAGCCTGTTAAAACTGAGAAGTTTGTTGAGATAAGGTTTGGCTTTAATGGTCTGAGAAGTTTATTGTTACATACACTTCTTTTTTCACTTCTCCCTTTTTACAGCATTATGTCACCATATTGTCAACTAGGAATGTTAGAATACTTAGGCTCCTTATTGTATGATTTAGTTATTTATTTATTTATATATTTTTATACTTTTCACTTTTTATTTTACGTTATATCAATATACATTACTACTATATGTATATATATGTATTCATCATGTAAATATATTTAAATGCATCTAAACATATCTTTAACACTGGTAGTGTTTAATTTATAATTCAAAATTCATTACTTACAATTTAAAATTCACTACTTATATATTATTCACTCTTATACTACTTCTTATGGATGAGAATATGTTAGCTTAGTGAGGTTAGCTTTAATTTTGTGTTATTCAGTGTGTCACTTTTTAAGTCATGTTTTTAAAGTTTATTTGTATTTAATTGATTGATTGATCTAATTGATTGCTAAATGAGGTGTTTGATTACTATATAGTACTGTGTTATATCTTGTGCGTTGTCTGAAGAAGTCTGCATATTCAGCAGACGAAAAGCGCTTTACTTGTATAAAACTCAGTGTTGTCCTGTGGCTTGTTTATTGTTTTTTTTTGGCGATTGGTTTACCTTACTGCCTTGGATCCTTCTGTACTTTCTTAGCATGGTATAATTGAATTTTCTTACCAAAATTATGTCGGGCAAAATCAAACAGACGTTTAATGGTGCGCTTGTTAAACCTAGCACAAAACCGACAGCCAGTGATGTCGTGGTCTGGGCCTAGGCAGGGGATACAATAGGAATGGAAATCCTTATGAGGTATTTGCTTCCCACAAGAAATACAGTTATTAACTTTTACTGACATCGGTCTGAGGCAAGAAAAAGTTTCCCCAATGGGGTACTTAGCTTTGTAGAAGACTTCGGTTCTAGACTCGGAATGAAAATCTCAGGAGACAGCCGACTGGTACTTGTGAACTTGCTTTTGCTTCGGGCACCGCGCATCAAGAAAGACTGAAGAAAATGGCGTCGGCTGCATCTTGTATACCCCTGTCGCACTGACGTCAGGGAGAGAAGACGACAGCAACCGACGCCGGTCCAAGACTTTGGAACTCAGGCCGACTGGGGAACCGCCTGACGGCAGGATAACCCAAGTGTAATGACTGCAGCAGTGTAACACTATGAACATCCAGAGATTAACCACGTGCAAAAATCCTCTTAATTTTCTGTTGTGGAGACAGCATTTAACAAAAGTGCTCTCATCACACCAATCAAGTCTTAATGGCCACACTATATTCTAGAGTTAGTGATATATAGCATTAAGGTACCAACAGTAATCCAATCAGTAAGCAAATCAGTACAATACAATTCTAACTAGGCCCCTAATCATTAAAGCAGTTTCCCTCTCACTAAAACCATTCCTGACCCAGAGGCCTGTTAGAGTACCTAAGGAAGCAAAATATTTACTTACGACGAATAATTTACCTACACTAAGAGAAGAATGTGGTGCCATGTCCACAACTTCAATAACCAAATGCAAAGGGAGAAAATAATGTCCATGGTCCTCAAGGCAACATGAGAAAACAAACAGTATGGCAGCAACAGCAGCAGGCTGCCCATGGACATGTCAGTCACAGTAAAAGTGCAGTGCACAATGGGCAGTGCCTCTATAGATGGCATGTCTGGACCACTACCCTCTTCAGTGTCTAGAGATCACTACCTAAAAATGCTACATGCTGTAGTTACATAAGTATGTGCTGCACATTGAGCACAACACTCATTTCTTTTGGCCCAGCCACTTGGCTATTAAAGGTGTGGGCATGGCAGTGTGTGTTTCTCTTTGCCCTCAGGGAATCTACAGCTGAATGTCACTTCAGCCATGTGTCCCCAACCAAATATACCACAGGGAAACCATGCTGCATAGGCACTTGAACCCATTTCACATAGTGCGACCAAATTTTGGCGGAGTAGATGTTTACTGTAAGCACACACAGACCAGCATCCAGCCTAACAAATTCTAATTTCCAACAAAGAGGGGAGTAGCAGCAAAAAAGTATCCCAGTGACGTAACTCAGAAGGGATTAGCTCAGCAGAAACAAGGCTGCACAATGGGGGAAGATAGATTATGAAGTGAAATCTCACTGGGTATGATGTCTAAAGTCCGTAAGCATCAGTAAAACAAGTGTGGCTGTTGAGGCCTCTTGCCGTCTATGCATGGAGTCCTTAACTGGTATCATCTTAAGACATTCCATCTTCTATGAATTTTCTGGTTTGCAGGCCACAGTGGGGAAAGCTCTTAAGTGTGTGGCTCACCTGAATTACGGCTCACTTTTTTCTAGTCCAGGTAGGTTTTAAATTTCTAGCCATAATGATCAAGGTATTTCTCCTAAAAGCAACACAAAGTTTACAACAGGAGACCTGTTCTTCACTACTAAACAAAAAGGACTGTGACTGGAAGTTTTTTTATATACAGCTAGACAAATACGTGTGTGTGTGTGTGTGAGAGTGTGTGTGTGTGTGTGTGTGTGTGTGTGTGTGTGTGTGTGTGTGTGTGTGTGTGTGTGTGTATATATATATATATATATATATATATATATATATATACACACATATATACAAACACAGCTTTACAGAACTCAAAATGTTTCAAACAAGTATCCAAAATCATCATTGTTGTACTTTGTGAACTCACATACTTAGAATACACATATCCACTTTCCCTTTTTCATAATGTTTTCAATATTTCAGTTTACTTTTTTAAACTAAAAAAACTACATGCTAAACCACTTTCTTAATTTTGTGCTATTCTCAATTCCCCTCCACATTCATATTTTCTCCATCACTTTGATCCCCATTGTAATTGTGACAATGTGAGGTACTGCCTGCTATGCCAGAAGTCGTAGGGCAGTGGATGTGAAACATATGCCAGCACAGGAATTATATATCATTTGTATATCAAACTGATTTGTACAGATGCTTGTTTCGAAAAAAGTGTTTGTAAAACTGCTTGTGTTAAAAATGTTTCAACAGTGTGCTCTGCCAGACAGAAAAAGAAATATGCATTATCACAACTGTTTAAATGTATATGCTTTAACAGAAGATACCGGCAGAGAAGAGGTTAATCTCAAACTTTGAAAATAGTTTGAAATTAAATTACCTGGCTTAGGCCTTAAAGATTGTACCTTACAGCTTTCAAAGCAGCCAGAGACAAAAAGTCTGTACTAGGAAGCTTTCTGCATTGTTTTTGGGGTGAACTAATTGCTACTATGGAAGGGTGGAGGTCTGAAATTGTTTTATGACCTCCAGGAGCTGCAGCAGATCTTAGCAAAACTCTGTGCATGTGTATTCTTGACACGTATGTGCTAAATCCTGACAGCTTCTAGCCAAGAGGAGTAGCATGGAAACCAGATGACCAGATGTATGTGATGTCACTCTGTAATCCATCACTAAAAATTACATTTTAATACTAGGTGAGACTGAAGTCTCAGAACAGTTTTTTTGGAATCTGACAAAGGAGGACCCCTCACCTACTTCATCTTGCCTTGCTCTATTAAGTGACCAGGGAATAGTGATTCTTTAACTCAGTCAAGAAAATATAGTGAGATTAGTTAAAGTACTGTTTTTTTCTGTATCTCTGTAAATGTATTCATCTGTATTATTTTAATATTTCCTGTGGCTGAAACTCTGGTGTTTACTGTAAAGAAGAAGTTATGTACTCACCATAACGTTCCATCTGAGTAGTTGTACTTCATTTGTCTTCAACCTGTGGGTTACGAATTCGTACCAGATCCCACACAGCCACATCACCATCATCTGATCTGAGCTCTCAGCTCCTCCCCTTATCTATGATGTGCAGTCTCCTTCCTCCCTTCAGATCAGGTTTGTTGCTCTATACCAAGCATATACCTGATCCAACAAGACCTTAGGACAACTTGCACTGCACAAACCTGAGCCAAAGCATGGCCCAAGGTATCCCTGATGAGAACATCTTCCACTCATATAGCCAGTATCACAGTGACAAGGTACAGTGAAGGAGGAGGAGATGGTCGAAGACAAATGTAGTAAAACTACTCAGATGGAACGTTATGGTGAGTACATAATGTCATTATCTGAAGTAGTTTACTTCATTTGGTCTTCAACCTGTGGGACAGAGTCCACAGCTACTTTACACCTGGGAGGCCCTCATGGAAAGATATTCCGGAGCACGGCGGGGCCAAAAGATGCCCTGTTCCTGGAAATGATGTCCAATTTAAAATGAGAAATGAAGGTATGAGGAGGACCACGTAGCCGATGAACAAATATCATCCAATGATACCCTAGATCAGAAGGCTGCTGAAGTAGCCATGGATCTGGTAGAATAAGCTTTTACTTGACCTGGTGGGAAAAGTCCCCCTAAAAGAGTATGCCCGAAAAAAGCATTGGGTGATCCAGCAGGCAACTGTAACCTTAGATATTTGGTTTGCCTAGGAAGGGTCTTGAGTAAGAAACAAACTGGTGAGATTTTCAAAAGGCTTTTGTTCTGTGCAAACAGAATCATAATTGTCTATGCACATCTAGCAAGTGTAAAAAGAAGTTATGTACTTAACATAATGTTCGATGTTTGTAGTCCATCTCCCCCTTCATTTTTACACTTTGGGTTCGGAGCTGAACCTCAGCTCCAACTCGTTAATTCTCTAGCTCAGAATCTTCTGGTTGGCTTGTGGCTAGGAGGTATCCCATAATGCACTGCTAACGTATCCCAGATCTTGTTTGCTGCAAGTAGTAAATATACAGAGACAAAGAACAACCATGTAGAAAGGTCCCAACATAGAAATAAGGCAATAGACACAATACCCCCAGGTCCTCAAGGAAGGGGCAGGAGGGAGGGTTTGTAAGAATGAAGGGCGAGATGAACTACAAACATCGAATGTTATGGTAAGTACATAACTTCTTTATGTTCTGTAGTCCTAGCTCGCCTTCATTCTTACACTTGGGATAGCGTCCCTAGCACCTTTATCTTGGTTGGCTCACTGTAAAATGTTCCTGAGTACTGTGGAACCAAAGGAAGATCAGTTCCTGTAAGCCCCGTCAAATTTGTAATGAGGAATGAATGTACGAGGTGAAGCCCATGTTACTGCTGCACAGATGTTATCTATAGGGATCGTTGCTTGAAAGGCTACCAAAGTAGAAACAGATCTGGTAGAGTGAGCTTTCACCTTGAAGGGAAGATCTTTGCCACTGGACGTATAAATAAATGAAATGCAGCTGGAAATCCAGTGGGACAATGTGGTTTTGGAGACTGGAAGGCCCTTCCTTGCATCCGAAAAGGAAATAAACAATTGATCCGACCTTCTGAAATTCTTAGTTCTGTTGAGAGAAAATCTCAATGGTCTATGAACGTCAAGCTGGTGGAATTTGTACTCTGCCTTCTCAGAAAAATTAGGGAAGAAAACAAATAATTCAATGGATTGTTTAATATTGGCCTGAGAAGAAACATTAGGAACAAATGAAGGGTTTATCCGTAAGGAAACCCTATCTCTGTGAAACACCAGATAAGGGGGTTTAATAGAGAGGGCTTGCAGTTTTGAGATCCTCCTTGCAGATGTAATGGCCACTAAAAATATAGTTTTCCATGACAGGAACTTGAGGTCACAAGTTGCTGAAGGTTCAAAAGGGCTCGAAGTAAGTTTTTGAATTACAAAATTCAAATCTCAGGGTGCAACAGGATCCATGACTGGAGGTCGTAATAAAGTGGCCCCTTTAATGAAAGATCTACACAATCTATGCGCCACAAAGGTTAGGATCATTAGCCAAATGAAAGGTAGAAATAGCTGCCAGTTGAACTTTAATAGTGGCGGCTGATGAGCCTTGATGAAACAACTGAGTAAGGAATTCCAAAATGGCAGAGATGGGAGCTGTGCAAGGATCAAGGTTTTTCTCACGGGCCCAAAAGGAGAACCTTTTCCATTTACTGGTGTAAGTCTTTCTCATAAAAGGTTTGCAAGAAGATGTCAGAATATGTACATCATCAGGGGAAAAGTCATGAAGCCTGATTAAAGATGGAATTGGAGCAGCCAAGATGTCAAATTGAGGGTGTGGAGACAGGGATGGAACACCCATGACATGTGCGTCAGTAAATCTGGCACTGGGTCCACAGTCCACGGTTCGTCCATTAGATGAGGTCGGAGGAAGGGGAACCAAATCTGTCGTGGCCAGTAAGGAGCAATGAGGATCATTGTGCTTCCCAAGGACATTGCTTTCCGAATTACCTTCGATATCAGGGGAAATGGTGGGAATGCATAGAGAAGTCCCGAGGGCCAATCGTGAACGAGTGCATCTCTGGGTGCTTCTCCTTCCAGGGGGATCAGGGTGAAGTAGCTGCTGCATTTGGCATTTAGAGGGGTGGCAAAAAGATCGCAGCAAGGCTGACCCAATCTGCGAAAAATCTGTTCCGCAATGTGAGGGTTCAAAGACCACTCGTGAGGCATCAGAATAGCCCTGCTGAGCCTGTCGGCTATCTCTTTGGTTTTCCCCAGAATGTGCGTTGCGATCAGAAAACTTTGGGAAGACACTGCCCACTCCCACACTCGTCTGCAAAGGGGATAAGATCTGGTCCCTCCTTGTTTATGTGCCAAACCACCGACATATTGTCCGAGTGGATCGCATTCGTCCCTAGAGAGAGAAAGCTGTGAAGTGCTTGCAATGCGAGAAGCACTGCTTTCATCTCCAAGACGTTGATAAGCAAATGAGCCTCGTGTTCCTGCCACATGCCTTGGACTGTTCTCCCAAGATAATGCCCCCCCCACCCTATCTGACAGGCATCCATGGTCAAGGTGGCAACAGGGGGAGGCTCAACAAAAGGTCTGCCTGTGGTCAGATGACTTGACTGGGTCCATCAGCAAAAATCCTGTTTGCATGATTCAGTTATCAGAATGGGTTGAGAAAAAGGTAGATGCAGCAGTGACCATTGGGCAAAAAGTAACCACTGCAGAGCCCTCGTGCAGTCTGGCTAATGGACCTAATGTTATTGTAGAGGCCATCGTCCCCAACAATTTGAGCACTGTCTTTGCTTTTGCCTTCCACTGAGGAAGTAGAATCAAAATTTGCTGCCTAAGATTCGAAATTCTCTCTACAGGGAGGTAAGCCCTCATTGTGACGGTATTTATTTTGGCGCCAATAAAATTCACATGCTGAGAAGGCGATAATGCATATTTTTGCCAGTTTATTGTAATCCCTAGCTTCAGGCAAGAAGAAATGGTGGCGTCCCTGGCCTGTAAAAGCAGATGCCTGGTGGTGGCAGTCAGGAGCCAGTCGTCCAGGTGTGGAAACACTTGGAATCCAAGGCTTCTCAAGTGAGCCGTTACCACTGCCATGCATTTGGTGAACACCCTGAGGGCTGTGTTGAGACCAAAGGACAGGGTGCAAAACTGGAAATGACTGGCCCCCAGCTGGAAGCGTAAGTGACTCCTTGATGCTCTGTCCATTTTGATGTGGTAGTACGCTTGAAGATCTATGGAGCACATCCAAACGTCTTTCCCTAACAACGAAGTATTGACTGTAAAGTGACCATTCGGAACTTGGACTTCTGTACAGATTCGTTGAATTTGCCGAGATCCAAGATGGGTCTCAAGTCCCCTGTTCTTTTTGGCACCAAAAAGAATCTGGAGTAAGTCCCTAATCCTACTTGGTCTGCGGGGACAGGTTGGATGACTCTCTTTACGAGCAACGTTTGGATTTCTAGAGTTGCTGAATCCCTGTGATTGGGTGGAACATCTGGGATTTGTCTAATCCGATGCGGGGTAAAACAGAAGGGAATATGGTATCCTCTGGTAATTATCCTTAGTACCCACTTGTCTTGAGTGCTATCTCACCAGGCTTCTGGGTATAAGGATATACGTCCCCTGACTGGCTCCAGAGACGCTCAGTCGGGCCTCCTTTCAAGAGCACTAATAGGGATACCCACGAAAGGAATCACGGTCTCCCTGGTTCTGCCTGCCTCTAGGGCGGCATCTACTGTTACTTCCTCCTCCTCTGCCTCTGGAGAAATAATCACCCTGTGCGTCCTAAAAAACCTCTGTGACTTATTGAACCACATTTTACCGCTCTTCTGCCCTTTGGGATAGGGTCTAGAAGGAAAGTACAGTTGTGTACACTTACCATAAATGTAGATGTTCGAGTTTATTCACTGTTGCAGTCATTACATTTGGGTTATTTGCTTGCAGGTTGCCCTCAGTCGGCCTGTTTAACAAGGTCTTGGGTGCTGCATCGGTTGCTGTCCCTTCTTCCATGACGTCAGGTCGTCAGGGGTATAAAACATGCAGCCGACGCAGTTACATCAGTTTTTCTTGCCCCAGATGTCAGGTGCCCCCCAATGGGAAGCAGTTAAACATAAAAGCACAAAGATATACCTCCAAAAAAAAAGCAAATACACCAAAAAGGCTTTTAAGCATAGTAAAGGAAAGTAGAGGTATAACCAAAAGAAGTTAGGGGGCTGGAGGGTAACCAGGACTGCAACAGTGAATACACTCGAACATCTACATTTATGGTAAGTGTACATAACTGTACTATGTTCTTCGAATTTCACTGTTGCAGTCATTACATTTGGGTAGATTCCCACAGCTATGGTTGGGAGGAGGAATTTAGATAGCATTAGGGCTAGCTATAAGGCCCTGTTGGACTGCAGTGGCAAAGCCAGCTCTAGATTTAGAGAAAATTGGCAAATGATAATGCTTGGTGAAAGTATGTACAGAACTCCAGGTAGCAGCTTCTAGGATGTCCCTGGTAGGGAAGCCTCTGAGAAAGGCTGTAGAGGTAGATGCAGCCCTGGTGGAGTGAGGTCTCATCCCCTGGGGGATAGGTTTTTCCATGGTGCTTATAGCAGAAATGAATGCAATGGCTTATCCATTTAGAAATGGTTTGCTTTGAAATAGCCTTCCCCACTGCCCCTGCAGCAAATGCCACCAGCAGTTGTTCAGATTTACTTTGAGGTTTAGTCCTGTCCAAGTAGAATCTAAGTTGTATGTGCACATCTAAGGAATGCAGTATCCGTTCCCCTTTATTCTGTAGATTGGGAAAGAAAGTTGGTAAATGAATGAACTGATTAAGAGCCACACTGGATACCACCTTGGACATGAAAGATGGATTGGTTCTGAGGGACACCCTGTCCGCATGAAAGATGATGAAAGGCTCCAACTGCCATAAGGGCCTGTAATTCAGATACCATTCTAGCTGAAGTGATTGCTAAAAGGAAAGCTGTTTTCCAAGAAAGAAATTTTAGGTCTGCAGTAGCAGCTGGCTCGAAAGGAGGCAGAGTGAGTTTCTCCAAAACAAAGAAAAGATTCCAGGCTGGGGTTGGAGCTCTCCATGGTGGTGTCAAATTTTTGGCCCCTCTGAGGAACTACTTGAGCAGTGGATGAGAGAAGAGGGGAGGTTCTGTGTTATACTGAGGTGAAATTGCCGAGGCGTGAATTTTAATGGAGGAAAAAGACAGGCCCTTGCGAAGCATCTCAGTTAAGTATAATTGGGCGCTGCTGTGCTCATCCCTTGAGATTAGTTCCAGGCACAGAATCTTTTCCATTTTTCAGCATAAGATTTTCTAGTACTAGGCCTCCTTGCCTCTAAAATGATATCCATCACAGGTTTGCTGAGGGATGGTAAAGAAGTGATTAATTAGCTAGGCTGCAAGGTTCAGTGTTGGAAGCTGAGGGTGCAGAATCTAGTTCTCCTGCTGAGACATCAGGGAAGGAGTCTGAGGCAGGTGCCATGGAGATAACCGTGACACACTGCCAGTCTGGAACAATCAAAATCATCCTTGGTTTGTCTTGTTTGATTTTTAGTAGTACTTTGGAGAGCAGAAGCGGGGGGGGGGGGGAGGAGGCACAGACTGATAGGTTTTTCCAGCTGAAGGACAGAGCATCCACTTTTCCAGCTGAAGGACAGAGAACCCACTTTCCAGGCTTGTTTGTGGGGAGTCTTTGTGCAAAATTTGTCCAAATGGTAGTTTTGGGGAGAGGCAAACAGGTCTATATCTGGGCTCCCTCATTTGCTTGTCAACATGTTGAAAATCCTTGGTTCCAGTTTCCACTCGTGTGGGTCCATGAGGTTTCTTCTTAGTCCGTCTGCCAGTGTATTTAATTTTCATGGCAGGATTTGAGCTTGTAGGTGCACTTTGGTAGTTCAAAGCTGTGTTCCACAATGCCATGGCTAGTCTGCAGCGGGGGAAAGAATGTGTACCCCCATGCTTGTTTATGTACCACATAGTGGTGTTGTCCGTCTTTACCATTAGTTGTCCTGGAAAAATGTGGTCCTTGAAGGCTGTCAGAGCATTCTGTACAGCTAACATTTCTTTATGATTGATATGCAGGTGCATTTGACTTGAGTTCCATTTGCCCTGAATGCACTTCCCTGCCAGGTGAGCCCACCATGCATAGTCTGATGCATCTGTTGTTAGGGTTTGGGCAGCGCAGGGGGTGGTGTGAAAGGGTATTCCTTTGTTTTGGTGGCAGGCCTCTGCCCACCTATGAAACTCTAGGCGTAGGCAAGGTATGATAGGAATCATTGTTTCTAGGTCTTGAGAATGCTGACACCATAGGCTTTTTAGATACCACTGCAGTTTCCTCATATGCAGTCTTGCATATGGAATTAGAAGAATACAGGAGGCCATGAACCCCAAGGTTTGCAGTATTTGTGTTGCAGATAGGGTTTTTGTGGCCACTTATTTGAAGTAGGTTGTGAAATGAATTTGCTTTTCTGGCGTGAGGTAAGCCATCTGGGAAGTTGTATTCAAGCTTGCTCCCAGGAATATAATTTGTTGACAGGGTACCAGGTGTGATTTCTTTTCGTTTACGGTGTACCCCAGACAAGTTAGACCCCTTTTTACAAAGGCCAGATGATTCAAAAGTATGTCCTGGCTTTCTGCCTGAATTAGACAATCGTCCAGGTATGGGTGTATTTGAATATTTATTTGCCTGCAAAATGCAATAACTGGATCTAGGCACTTTGTGAATACCCTGGGCGCAGTAGATAAGCCTAGCCTGCTTTGAAGTGTAGGTATCTTCTGCAGGATTCCCTGATTGGGATGTGCAGGTATGCTTCTTTTAAATCTAGTGTTGCCAACCAGGCATCTTTGCCTAGCATAGGAAGTAACTGGTGAAGAGTCAGCATCTTGAATTTTGGAATCTCCAAAAAGGTGTTTAGAGTAGACCAAGTCCAGGACAGGACGCCATGAAAAGTCTTTTCTGGGTACCAGGAAAAGTCTCAAGTAGAAACCTTGTCCCTTTTCATCTTCTGGTACCAGTTGAATAGTCCCCATGCTTAAGAGAGAAACTACTTGTTTTTGGGCCACTACCCACTGATTTGGGGGTAGGTCCGGCCACCTACTTGGTGTTGGCAACGTGTGGAAGTGAAATCTGTATCCCTGGGACACTATATTTAAAACCCATTTGTCCTGGGTAATGAGTTCCCAATTCTTTGCATGAAAAGCAATCTTTCCCCTCAAAGGGGCAGTCAGTTGATAAGTGCTTGGAAATTTTAAAAGGAAGTCATTGAGACAGTTTACCATAGGGGGGAGTCTTATTATCCCCAGACATGGAAGTGGAGGCCACCCACTGCTTAGTTCTGTGAGTCCCCTGGGACTGAAACCTGGGGTTTTTGCTGTGTCTGGGTTTGGCTTGAGAAGACCTGGAAGGGTCTGGAAAGGACCAGTTCTTAGAGGGCCAGTGCCTACTAAATCTAGGAGGCTGAACTTGTAAAAGATCTTTAACAGTTTGCATAGATTTAGCTTCATCTTCCATCTTTTTAAGAACTTCCTCAGCATTGTTGCCAAACAGCCGGTCCTGATTTAAAGGAGCATCCAACAATTTAGCCTTAACATGATCAGGCAAAGATTGCTCCTTAAGCCAAGCATGCCTTCTAAGCACAGACCCAGTAACAACAGCCCCGCAAGAGGCCTCTAATGAATCAAAACCACATTTCAAAGTATGTTTTCCAACTTGTTCGGCAGAATACATTAAATCCCGTAATTCTTTATTTTCCACACAGTCAGGAATCAACATCATTTTCTGTTTAAGCAGTCCAATAACACGTTGATGATATTTTAACATATGAAACTGGCAGTTTAAAGCCCTAATGGTCAAGGTTGCAGAAGTGTAAACCTTCTTACCCCATCTATCCAGCGCCCTGGAGTCTCTACCACAAGGGTAGGATTTTTAGCAGTAGAAGCCTTAATGCCCTTTGGACCCTGTGAAATAGTTTCTGGATCTGCAACAGCATTTCTGAAAAGGAACTTGTGGGACTCAGGGACCCTGTAGTATCTGTCAGGTTTTCTGGGAGCAGGAGGCAGGGAATCAGGGGCCAAACTAGATTCCGAGAAAGCATCATCAACAATGTCTAGTACAGGAGGAATAGCTAAAGACCTATGCTGAGGTAGGAGAAGGAAATCCCTAAGCCTCTTTTTTGAATCAGAAAAATCCTGGCTTTCCCAGTGAAAATGCTCCCTTAGAGTATGTAAGGTTTCCCCAAAAGAAAAATCCTCAGGAGGGGAAGCAAAGGGAATAGAGTCCTCTGCATCAAAATCCTCATAAGTAGGTAAGGGCAAATCCAGATCATCAGAAGAGTCCGAAAAAACAGAATCCTGATCAGAAGATTCATACTCAAACTCAGTCCTAGGCCTCTTAGAAGGGGAGGTTGGCTACTCCTGATTAGAGTTATTAGATCTTAAGCCATTCTTATCATTTGTTTTTTAGGCATAGATGCCTGAGCATGTAGCTTGGGCATCGGTTTTTTGGACATGGATCAAGATTTAGGCCTACGTAGTGAAGGAGGCATCGATTTAACATGCAAGTCTGTAGGCCTGAATACACCCTCAGAAGCCGGTGCCTGCACAGAGGCTCCAGACCTTTCCAAGGTAGAGACATCCGTAGGTTCCATAGTTGAAGCATCTTGAGACATAGTGGACTCCTAATTGGTCTCAGTAGAGGCCTGCGAACCAGAAGTAGCGGGCATCAGGGGCTGTGAAAGTGCCTCACTGAGTACCGGCGAACTGGCGACTGGCTTAGGAGAAGTGTCGTCAGCGGTTTTGGACCTCGCCGGCCTGTCTCTGTCTTTATCTTTGCGTTTTTTCAGAATCCCAGTAGTCGGATGGCTAACCAACGACATTCCTAGATAATTAAACTGAGAACCGAAATATTTAGAGGCGAAAATATACCGACGAAGGATAGTGCGCTGATTAAATAAAGCACAAAACCGACACCAAGATACGTCGTCGTCAGGGCCTAGGCAAGGATTACAGCATGAATGAAAATCTTTATGAGGTATTTGCTTTCCACAAGTAATGCAATTACTGACTTTTACTGACATAGGTAAGGAGCAAGAAAAAGTTTCCCCAACGGGGTTACTTAGCTTTAGTTGAAGACTTCGGTTCTGAAACTCGAAAACGAAAATTTCAGGAGTCTGCCGACTGGCACTTGCGAACTGCTTCTGCTTCAGGCACCAAGCGGCAAGAAAGACTTATGTAATGGCGTCGGCTGCATGTTTTACACCCCTGACGACCTGACGTCATGGAAGAAGGGACAGCAACAGACGCAGGACCCAAAACTTTGTTAATCAGGCCGACTGAGGGCAACCTGCAAGCAGATAACCCAAATGTAATGACTGCAACAGTGAAACATGAAGAACATCGGAAAAATGGCCTCCCACGGCAGACAGGGTTTTCCCTTCCTGTTCACTCCTGATGAGTGTGTCCTTTACCTTGGGTTCAAACAAAGTGCAGTTGTGTACACTTACCATAAATGTAGATGTTAGAGTGTATTCACTGTTGCAGTCATTACATTTGGGCAATCTGCTGGCAGGTTGCCCTCAGTCAGCCTGAATAACAAAGTCTTGGGTCCTGCATCGGTTGCTGTCTCCTCTTCCATGATGTCAGGTCGTCAGGGGTATAAAACATGCGGCCGACGCCATTTTATTCAGTTTTTCTTGCCCCAGATGCCCCCCATATGGGGAGCAAATATTATATATATATACACACACACACACACACACACACACACACACACACACACACACACTTTAGCAACATAAACTTTACCTTCATCTAAAAGCAAATACACCACAAAGGCTTTAGAATACAGTGAAGGAAAGAAAAGTTATGGAAAAGAGGGATGGTGGGTGGGTAACCCGGACTGCAACAGTGAATACATTCGAACATCTACATTTATGGTACGTGTACACAACTATACTATGTCCTTCGTGTTTCACTCTTGCAGTCATTACATTTGGGTAGAATCCCAAAGCTATGGATGGGAGGATGGAACTAAATAGCATTAGGAGTGGCTATAAGGCCCTGCAGAACTGCAGTGGCAAAGCCTGCCCTGGATTTGGAGAAGAGAGGCAAATGATAATGCTTTGTGAAGGTATAAACAGAGCTCCAAGTAGCAGCTTCTAGAATGTCTTTGGTTGGAACTCCCCGGAGAAAGGCTGATGAGGTAGAGGTAGAGGCAGCCCTGGTGGAGTGCGACCTGATTCCCTTGGGCACAGGTTTACCATGGTGCAAGTAGTAGAAACGAATGCAGTGGCTTATCCACTTAGAAATTGTCTGCTTTGATATAGCCTTCTCCTCTGATCCTGAAGCAAATGCCATCAGTAGTTGGCTCAGACTTTCTTAAGAGATTTGTTCCTGTTTAAGTAGCATCTTAGTTGTCTGTGTACATCCAATGAATCCAGAATCTGCTCCCCCATGTTCTGCGGATTTGGGTAAAATATTGGCAGGTTAATAGTTTGGTTAAGAACCACACTGGATACCACCTTAGGCATAAAGGAAGGATTGGTCCGGAGGGACACCCCGTCTGGGTAAAATGTAATAAAAGGCTCCACAGCCATGAGAACCTGTAGTTCTGAAACCCTTCTTGCTGAAGTGATTGCCAAAAGGAAAGCTGTTTTCCAAGATAAAAATTTTATATCCGCAGTAGCTGCTGGTTCAAAAGGAGGCAGGGTGAGTTTTTCCAGCACAAAATTGAGGTCCCATACAGGTGTTGGCGATCTTCTGGGAGGCCTTAAATTTTGGCCCCTCTAAGATACTGTTTTAACAGACGATGAGAAAAGATGGAAGGAGCCGTATTGTAATGAGCCAAGATGGCAGAGGCATGGATTTTTACTGAAGAAAAAGACAGGCTCTTGTCAAGCATCTCAGTCAAGTATTGTAAAATCTGAGGGATATTTGGTTTTGCTGTGCCTGTTCCTTGTGCTTGGTTCCAAGCACAGAATCTCTTCCATTTATCAGCATAAAATTTTCTAGTACTAGGCCTTCTGGCTTCCAAAATGACATCCATCACAGATTTACTGAAAGGCGTTGTTTGAATAATTAAATGATCAGCCATGATGCAAGGTTCAGAGTTTGGAGTTGAGTGTGCAGAATTTAATTGTTCTGCTGTGACAGTAGATGAGGTATTTGAGGCAAGTACCAAGGAGGGAGTTGAGACATATTCCTTAGAATTGGGTACCAGTGCATGTGAGGCCAGTCCGGAGCAATTAGGATCATTTTTGGTTTTTCCTGTGTGACCTTTAGTAAGACCTTGGAGAGAAGAGGCAGAGGGGGAAAGGCTTTTTCCAACTGAAGGATAGGGCATCCACTTTCCTTGCTTGTCTGTGATAAGTCCTTGTGCAGAATTTGTCCAGTTGAAAATTTTGGGGAGAGGCAAACAGATCTATGTCTTGGCTCCCCCATTTCTGTGTTACCATGCTGAAGATGTGTGGATCCAGTTTCCACTCGTGCGGGTCCATAAGATTTCTGCTTAGGTCGTCTGCCAGAGTATTTTGTTTTCCTGGCAGGAACTGAGCTTGAAGATGTACTCGGTAAGTCAAGGCTGTGTTCCACAATGCCATGGCTAGTCTGCAAAGAGGGTAGGAATGTGTACCCCCCTGCTCGTTTATGTACCACATAACCGTGGTGTTGTCCGTCTAGTTGTCCTGGATGAAGTAAGCCCTTGAAGGCTGTCAGAGCATTCTGAAAAGCTAGCATCTCTTTCTGGTTGATATGCAGATGCATTTGTTTTGGGCTCCATATGCCCTGAATGCATCTCCCCGCCAGGTGGGCACCCCAAGCATAGTCTGATGCATCTGTAGTTAGGGTTTGGGTGGCAGGGGGTAGAGTGAATGACAGTCTCTTGTTTTGGTGACATGTCTCTGCCCACCAAAGAAACTCCTGTTGTAGGCAGGGGGAATGAAAGAAATCATTGTTTCTAGACTGTGACAATGTTGACTCCATAAACTTTTTAGGTACCATTGAAGTTTCCTCATATGCAGTCTTGCATATGAAATTAGTAGAATGCAGGATGCCATAAACCCCAAAGCCTGCAGAATTTGTCTTGCAGATAACTGGGTTGTTGTTGCCATCTGTTTGAAGTATATAAACAGCTGCCTTTGTTTGTCTGGGGGAAGGTAAGCCATCTGGGCAGTTGTAGTCAAGCTTGCACCCAGGAATGTAAATTTTTGAGAGGGTACGAGTTGTGATTTCTTTTCGTTTACTGTGTACCCTAGGTATGTTAGATGCCTTTTTACAAATGCCAGATGTTGAAGAAGAGTGTCCTTGTCCTCTGCTTGAATGAGACAGTTGCCCAGATAATGATACATTTGAATGCTTCTTTGTCTGCAGAATGCAATTACTGGTGCCAGGCACTTTGTAAAGACCCTCGGCGCAGTAACTAAGCCAAAGGGCAGTGCAGAGAATTGGTAATGCATAAAACCTGCCTTGAAGTGGCGGTATCTTCTGCACGATTCCCTTATTGGGATATGCAGATATGCCTCTTTTAAATCTAGAGTCACTAACCAAGCTTTCCTGCCCAGCATAGGCAGTAGCTGTTGTAAAGTCAGCATCTTGAATTCTGGAATGTCCAGGAATGTGTTCAAAATCGATAAGTCCAGTATTGGACGCCAGGCATCATCTTTTCTGGGTACCAGGAACCGTCTTGAATAAAAACCTTGTCCTTTTTCCTGTTCTGGGACTGGCTGAATAGCCCCCATAACCATGAGGGATATAACTTGTTTCTGAGCCTCTGCCCATTGATTTTGTGGCAGATCTGGCCAACCATTTGGAATTGGCAAAGTATGGAAATGAAATATGTACCCCTGGGATACTATGTTTAATACCCACTTGTCCTGGGTAATTAACTGCCAATTTTGAGCATGAAGTGCTAACTTTCCCCCCCAAGGGGGCTGCCAAAAGATAAGTGCTTGGTGATGGTGGAGGGAAGTCATTGAGACTGCTTACTGTAGGGTTGTGCTTTGTTTCCTCCAGATTTGGAGGTGGAGGCACCCCATTGCTTTGACCTGTAAGTACCCTATGATTGGTATCTAGAGCCTTTTGAGCACCTGGATTTGTCTTGGGAGGCTCTGCTGGACACAGGAAAGGACCAATTTTTAGTAGGCCAGTGCCTACTGAATCTGGGTGGCTGCACTTGTAAGAAATCTTTTACAGTTTGCATAGATTCAGCCTTGTCTTTCATTTTCTTTAAAACCTCTTCTGCCTTATTACCAGAGTATCATGCTGTAAAGGAGCATCCAACAATTTAGCTTTAACATGATCAGGCAGATTTTGCTCCTTGAACCAGGCATGCCTTCTAATCACGGATCCAGTAACTCCGGCGATGGAGGAGGCCTCCAAAGAATCAAAACCACACTGCAAATTATGCTTTCCAACTTGTTCTGCTGCATGCAATAATTCCGGTAATTCTTTATTTTCCACACAATTAGAAATCAACATAATTTTCTGTTTCAAATAAGCCCATAACATGCTGTTGATATTTTAGCATATGAAACTGGCAGTTTAAGGCCCTAATTGCCAAGGTTGCAGACATATAAACCTTCTTTCCCCATCTATCCAGCGCCCTGGAGTCTCTTATCAGAGGGGGTAGGATTTTTGGCTGTATAGGCCTTTACACATTTTGGACCCTGTGGGATAGTTTCAGGATCAGCAGCAGGATTTTTTAATAGAAATTTGTGGGAGTCAGGAACCCTGAAATATCTGTCTGGCTTACTAGGAGCCGGAGGTAGGGAATCAGGAGCCATGCCTGATTCCGAAAACACATCATCAACAATGTCTAATACAGGAGGTATAGCCAAAGGCCTATGCTGAGAAAGAAGGAGGAAATCCCTAAGCCTCTTTTTAGATTCAGAGAAACCCTGACTCTCCCAATGAAAATGTTCCCTTAAAGTATGCAAGGTTTCTCCAAAAGAATAATCCTCAGGAAGAGATGCAGATGGGATAGATTCTTCTGCATCTGAATCCTCATAGGGTGGTATAGAAAATTCCTGATCAGAAGAAATAGAAACCTGATCTGAAGATTCATAATCAGAGTCTTGCCTAGGCCTCTTAGCAGGAGGGGGGTGGGGGGTTGGAAACTCTTGATCAAGGTAATTAAGTCCTCAGCCATTTTGATCATCTGTTTTTTAGGCATAGTGGCCTGAGCACGTGGCTCATGCATCAGTTTTTTAGACTTAGAAGATGCTTTTGATCTTGTTTTTGAAGCTGGCGTCAGTTTTATATAAAAATGTTGAGGCCTCAAAACACCCTCACAAGCCGGTGCCTGCTCAGCGGCTCTGGACCCATCCAAGGGAGAGACATCCACGGGTTCAATACTCGGAGAATCTCTCGCAGAATCTAACGGCATACCGGACTCCGCATGGGTCTCCATACAGGCCTTCGACTCAAAAGTAGCGGGTATCAGGGGCTGCGAAAGCGCCTCAATGAGTACCGGCGAACCGGCGGCTGGCTTAGGAGAAGCTTCGTTGTCGGGTTTGGACCTCGAAGGTCTGTCTCTGTCTTTTTCTTTGCATTTTTTGTGAACTCCGGTAGTCGGATTGCTAACAGATGACATTTCAGGGTAAACAAATCCGGATCCAAAATATTTTGAAGCAAAAATATACCGACGCTTAATAGTGCGTTTGTTAAATCTAGCACAAAACCGACAGCAAGGCACGTTATGATCTGGGTCTAGGCAAGGAATACAGTACAAATGAAAATCCTTATAAGGTATTTGCTTCCCACAAGTAATGCAATTATTAACTTTTACTGACATCGGGAAGGAGCAAGAAAAAGTTTCCCCAACGGGGTACTTCGCTTTAGTTGAAGGCTTCGGTTCTGAAAGTCGAATGCGAAAATTTCAGGAGTCTGACGACCAGCACTTGCGAACTGCTTCTGCTTCGGGCACCGTGTGGCAAGAAAGACTGAATAAAATGGCGTTGGCTGCATGTTTTATACCCCTGACGTCATGGAAGAGGAGACAGCAACCAACACAGGACCCAAGACTTTGTTATTCAGGCCGACTGAGGGCAACCTGCCAGCAGATTAACCAAATATAATGACTGCAACAGTGAAACACGAAGAACATTGCAACTCCATCAAAGGGGGTGTTGGTAAATGTAGACTTAAAGGCCTCTGCAAAATTACACAAGCGCATCCAGGAGTGTCTTGTAAGAGAAACTCCTGAACCCACTGCCCTACTCGCTGGATCCACTGTATAAGATATCAGCCGCATGGAGGAATTTATGATAGAATTTAAGGTAGACATCTGTGCGTTAAACTTCTCAGACACCACTTCAGATACGTTACCTTGTAGTCTCGCTCCCAGTTCTTTTAGGAGATCTCTTTGGAGCAAAAGATACGCTTCCCGTACCTATCCATCGTTCAAGACTCCTTGTTCGGTGGATGGACAGTGGAGGATGTTTCAGCAAGTTCCTTTTTGGTGGCTGCTGCCACCACCATGGCATCTACTGGCACGTCTTTAGTGAGAAAATCTTTGTCCTGAGGTGCTGACAAGAATTTATTAGGTCTTCAAGGAACCAGTTCCACAGTATCAGGAGATTCCCACACCTTTCGACTCACTAGATCCAGCAGCTCGTCAAAAGATGGAGACACCCAAGAGGTGGAGGGTTGAGACCTGAAAGCCTTCAGGTACACTGACTCCTCATCAGAAGGGGAGGTGGTGGGCCAGCCGCCTCTATGTTTCAGGATCTCAAGGATATCTGCAAAGGAGATATCATCAGAGGATGACTTGGGGGACCCGTCTGGCTCCTCGAGGTCAGTGTCTGATGTAACGGACTCATCGGGGGAGTCAAGGAGGCTACTCAAAAGGATATTGTGGGGAGACCTCCGAAGACTGGGGACCATTCATGGGAGGTTTCCTGATGCTGCGAGTCTCTGCTGTGTTGGATGAGAGAAGCTGCTGAGACTGAAGTCGGCGCTTTAGGGTAAGAGTGTCGGTAACCCTGGTTGGAACTGAGGAACTGAAGACTTGGACAGAACACTCCTCATCACCTCAAAAGCCAACCCTCCCGGCTCCGCGAATGCCCCCCGCTCCAAAGGTGCAGAATCAGTCCTCGGTGCCAAGAAGATAGGCTCCAAGGCAAATGTGGGGTCTAAACTCACCCGAGCCAAAGCACCGAGAGGTAGGCTCGGAAACGAAGAAGTTCAGGTCCAAGTGTCCCCCCCCTCAGGCCCGACTGGAGAGCTCAGGACCCCACACCCCACGGACGGCACCGAAGGGGTCGGCACGGATATTGGAACAGAGAGACCAACTGAGGTAGCTGGGACCGAACTTTCCACGACAAGTGGCACTGACATCTCTGGCTCCGATGCGCCAGAGTGGCTCGGAGGAGGAAAATCGACCGGGTGTATGGGTACATTAGGCTCCGGAGCCAAAAGTAAATTTGCTAGCGCCGAAGTCTGGAGTATCCTGCGCAACACTCTCTCAACGTCCTCATCAGAAAGTCTCCTAGAGGAGCTGGAGGATAAAGTGGGGGACCTAGATTGCTGACAAATATGCAATCTAAGAGTCGGAGAGACTGGGCGGAGTTCAGCTGACCAGCTCCGGGACACAGACTCAGTTATCGGCTCCGAAACTCCTGGAGCCGAAACTGATTGTTCCACATCAGAAATCTCTGTCGGCACTGAGACCAGCGGAGCCGAAGAGGATGTAGTCAGTTTGGCAATTTTGTCTGGCGGCTCTGATGACACCGAATGAGTGGGAGACCGCCTTCTTGTGGATTTGGCTTTGTCTTTCTTGGAAGGTGGTAACTTAGAACTGGAGGATGAAGAAGCCAACTCATCCTCAAAAGAATTCTTTAACAGGCCTTTCAAAATAAGTTTGTTCTTTCTCTCTTGAAGAACACTGGGACTAAAGGCATGACAAAATAAGCACGACTCTTGAAGGTGAATAGCACCTAAGCAGTAGACACAAAGATTATGCCCATCTGTCAAAGACATTTTCTGGGCACACTTAGTACATTTTTTAAAGCCTGAAGGCTTATGGTCCTTAGTATCCTTAGACATTTTTGTACACTGATTAAACATCAAGTCAGAAAACAAGTAAACAGGGACTACCTCTGACTAAACGGTTAGTCCTGTGGTAACAACCACAGACAGAGGACTAGGTCCTCTAACTTAAATGGGTCTAGCCCAAAGACAGGAAGGAAGTAACAGACAGAGGACTAGGTCCTCTAACTTAAATGGGCTTAGCCCTGTAAGAAGACACAAACAACAGAACCGAGGACTAAACCCTCTAACTTAAACGGGCCTAGCCCTTGGTGAAAGAGAAACAACAATTAAGTAATTAGCACAGCAAAAGAGAGAGAAAGCTATGCAGGGATACAAACAAAGGCCAACGGTAGGACAGCAAAATAGCACAAACAGAGCAAATAATGCCAACAAATTGTCTAAAACAGGCACAGGTGTTGAAATATCACTAAATCAGTGAATACAGTTACTTTAGGAAGCAACAACTAGAAAAATGAGTAGAAAATCTTTCACTTAGCCACGGCCAAGAAGAAGCACGTCTGAGCTCAACACGCGGCAAATGAGATCTGGAATACGTTAGTGGTGCATTGTGGGATACCTCCTAGCCACAAACCAACCAGAAGATTTTGAGCTAGAGAATTGCAGAGTCAGAGCCGAGGTTCGGCTCCAAAACCCAAGTGTAAGAATAAAGGAGAGATAGGACTAGAGAACATCTTATATTCTCCTTTGTTTTGGAAATTTGGAAAGAAAACTGGAGGACTGATTGTCTGACTGATATTTGCTTCTGATGCCACCTTCGGGAGAAAGGAGGGGTTGGTAAGCAAAGATACCCTATCCTTGTGAAAGATCATGTAAAGCATAAAAATTGGCAGGAACACAACAGCTTCACACAGTAAAAGTATTTATTTGTAAAAATGGACCAGATAAGCGCTTTCACTTTGTAAAACTAACACTTCTCCAGATCATAAAAACACAAAGTCACAACTCAGTTTAAAAACAGTTAGATGTTCAATCAGCTATGTTAATTCATCACTTCATTAAACCAATTTCCTCCCTTTCAATACAGGTTTTAAAGAGACACAAGCATTAATACCAGGATGTTTATCAGCCTGTAGACTCAAGATCCATTTAAGTTCTACTGTTTCAATATAATTAGTGAGATCACTGCCCCCCAGTGACCCACATGAACTATTTGTAGTACTCTTAAAAACAAACTCATGTCCAACATTTTCTTTAATATGTTTAGCTAGTGCATTGTTCATATTGCAAGTCCTAATCTCATACGAATGACTAAAATTCTTTCTTTTAATCTCTTATTGGTCTTACCAACATAGAATCCTGTGGCACATCTCATTACTAAGGGTTTTGTATCCAGGAAGAAAGAAGTCATTGGCTCCCTCTATTCTTCCCTCATTAGGCCAATCATAGAGTACAATGCTCCATTTGGCATGTACCGCACTAGACCTACAACATGCTCCAGAGACCTCAACCTCATTACCACAATCAACAGAACATGCTGGAGGGACAGGTTCATAACCCAGAGACTGCCTATGCTATGGAATAGACTTCCCATACATGTCAAGCACAGCAACTCACTGGCCCTCTTCAACAAAAATCTTGATGAGTGGATAGGAAATAGGAAATTCACCCCAGGGATCACTCCAGTGGCTCTACTCAACAGAGGCACTGGGAACTAATGTCGGGTGGCACAATGCCAGGGTAATCCTATGGGCTAGGCTTATAAAGGCTCCAGGACCATTAGTCCAGTACACACCTGTGAACCTATAAGAATCCGCATATGAAGGCGCACCAAAGGTAGAAGATTTATCGTGGCCGCCATAGACCCTAATGCCCTCAGAACTCTTTCTACTGTCGGAAATTGGATTTGCAAAACGTACAGCATGTGAAGCTTCAGGCTGTGAATCCTGTCTGGAGTAATGAACACTTTCATCTGGATAGTGTCCAAATGAGCCCCAATGAAGTTGAAGGTCTGAACTGGGCTCAGCGAAGAATTGTTGAGACTGATGGTGATGCCCAGTTTTCGAGGTAAAGATGGGAAATAATCCCTGGCAAAATTGATGCTTGGAGGGAGCAGCAAGGAGCCAATCGTCCAGTTAAGGAAAGACCTGAATGCCCTGAAGCCTCAGGTGAGATGCTACTATTGCCATCACCTTGGTGAACACCCTGGGGGCTGTGATGAGACCAAAGGGAAGGGCTCTGAACTAATAATGATTGGCTGCTAGCCAGAAGCGCAGGAATCTCTGGGAGCACCTGTCCATCTTGATATGGTAGTACGTGTCCTGAAGGTATATCGAGCACATCCAATTGTTTGCCTGCAGGTAGGGCAGAATGGACTGAAGAGTGACCATCCAGAATTTCACCTTGGCGACTGACAGGTTCAAGGTGGATAGATCCAGAATGGGTCTTATGTCCCCTGTTCTCTTAGGCACTAAAAAGAACCTAGAATAAATGCCTGATCCGGATTTGTCCAGGGGGACAGGTTGGATGACTCGTTTTCTTAGCAGCTTCTCTGGCTCTAGTGCTACTTCCTCCTTTTGTGCGGGTAGGAGATCTGGGAGCAGTTTCGGTGGTAGCAGTGGTTCAGTGAACGGGATTGAATAACCTCTGGATAAGATTTGCAACACCCAATGGTCTGATATTACGGACTCCCATGCTGCTGGGTGTAGTGATAGGTGCCCCCTGACTGCCTCCAGAGATAAGCAGCCAGGCAGCCCTTCAGGGTTGCTGCGCACGTCTGTCCAATAATGGTTCTCGGGACCCAAAATTCCTTGGACCCCCTCTGCCTCTAGGGCGGCATCTGTCATAACCCACTCTGCCTCTGGAGGAAGGTGAATCCTGAGTGTCCCGGGAAAAGTTCTGAGACTTTTGGAACCATATCTTCTTCTTCCCTCGCTGATTCCGGGAAAAGGATCTTTGAGGGGCGGAGAAGCAGATCCCGATGACACACTGCGTCTTCCCATCCTTTGGACCAAGGTCTCTCGAACTGACTTCTCAAAAAGGGAAGAACTGATGTATGGAGCATTTGTGAATGACGCCTTGAAGGGTTCCGAGAATTGACAAAGCTGGAGCCAGGCATGGCGCCTGATGGCAATGCCTGAACCGGCTGCCCTAGCGGCTCCTTCCACAGCATGGGAGAGGAGGCGCATGGACATATTTGCTACTGCCTTCAGAGTGGCCATTCGAGTGGAGAGCGTCTTCTTGTCCACTGTCAACATGGACTCGGGGGTCGACTCAGCGATCTCCTTGACCAAGTCTCGGTGCAGCCGAATCACATGTGCCATGTAATTCAGCACTCTCACAGAGAAGGTCGCTGAAGCATAAACCTGCTTCCCAAATTGGTCCATCACTCATGACTCTCTGTCTGGAGGATGGACCGAAGAGCTCTCCTGTGCCAGCTCTTTCATTGTGGCCGCAGCCACCAACATAGCATTAACCGGGGACCCTATGTTCCAATATGTCCTGTCCGAGGGTGGGCTGAGGACCTTATCAGGGCACTTGGGGATGGGCTCCACCGTGTCCGGCTCCTTCCACACCAGAGATGTTATCAGGTCCACAAGTGGATCTGTGGAAAGGGACTCTCAGGAAGTAGATGGGCCTGTGCCGAATGCCTCAAGGAACACCGACTCATCCAAGGTTGTTTTTTTGTCAGAGCATCCTCGGGGGGTCAGTGTCTGAGGTGAGGGACTCTGGTGGGGAGTCCAGGTGCCTCCTCTTACATGTTTGTTTGTGAGGAATCTCCTCAGTGGGACTCTCTGAGGAGGACCCGTAAAATCCTGCTGCTTTCTCACTGGAGCATCCTGAGGCAAACTAGGCACAGGCTGTCAATGACACAGTAAGATGACCGGAACCGCACCCAAAACAGAGGGAGTCAGGACGGAGTCCGAGGAAGAGATGGTCAAGGGTCTCAATGACATTGAGAGAACCCTCTCCACCACATCAAAGGCCGAAGGAGAACGGACCTCCTACCCAGCACCCAAAGGAGCTGATCTCCTCTGACCCGACAGGGGAATCAGAGCCAAGATACCGAAGGGGATACTGTGCTCCAACACACTCGGAGCCGACAGCACCCCAAATCCAAACCCGGGGCTACGACTCCAAGAGCTCGGACCCAACACACTGAAGCCAATGGCCAGCGTCGAGGTACAGGGTACTGTCGGCGGCAACCCTTAAACCCCGAGGGTCCTCAGATCCACGGGCCCCAAAACGGAAGGCCGGATCAGAGCAGGAGTGATCAGCGTAAAGAAAGGTTGCGAGCTCCCCCTCCAAAGGGAGAGGAGGCAGGCAAGACCCCATCTGATTAGGCTCCAGGTGAAGCGGGAGGACAATGCCACAGACACCAATCTGGAGTGCCGGTGAAGGGACACCCGTACAGGTGACCGGATCCTTGACTCCTCCAGCTCCGGTGAAAACCTCTGAGAATGAAGCCTGGGAGATCCAGGCCTAGAAATAGGCTTAGTCTTCAGCAGCAGGTCATTCAGGGCCGAGCAGTTGGGGGACCGTTTCTTCGGCCTATTCTTCTTAGGCGTCTCCCCCTCCACGGACCACTTGGCGGGAGTTTGAGTCCCAGAGGCCGGGGAAAAGGAAGAAGTGGATGCCGCAGCAGAGGTAGGAGGTGTAGCAGCAGCTACCACCCCAAAAGAGGGAAGCAGGCCCTTTAAGATATGTTTATCCCTCCTGTCCTTGAGCACCCTAGGACTAAACCCAGCACATATAGGACAGGAGGTTTGCAGGTGGGCCACTCCCAAACACACTATGCACAGTGTGTGACCATCAGCTGGAGAAAACTTATGGCCACACACTTTGCATTTTCTGAAACCCTGTTTAGGATTCTCGGACATGACTCTAAGCAGGCCCAGAAAAAAACACTCACACACAGACAGACACACACACACACAGACACACACACACAGACACACACACACACAGACACACACACACACAGACACACACACACACAGACACACACACACACACAGACACACAGACACACACACACACACACAGACACACACACACAGACACACACACTTCACTAAAGGATAAAAGGTTAGAATGAACAGGATTTTGTTTTACACAACGACTTGCCAGAGAGATGAAAGAACAGTAAAAGAGAAAAAAATAAGAGATGAACAGAGCATAAGACACCCAAAAAACACTTAAAACAACCAATGATTAGCCGAGAACCTAGACCACGATGCTAGCTTTCCAGTGGCAAATGAGATCTGAAGGGAGGAAGGAGACTGGGATTTGAGGGTAATGTGGTTGGATCAGATGCTGGTGATGCGGCCCTGTCAGATCCAGTACGGATCTGTAACCCACAAGATGAAGACCAAATGAAGTAAACTACTTCAGATTAGACATTTAGTATTTTCATGTTCTTTTACTATTTATTATTAAATATATTTAAGCTTTCCTTGTGGCTGGTCCTATACAGAATATTTTAATCTCAGAGTAGGTATATACATTTGGTGACAGCTATGGCCACTCCTGAAAACCTTACTGAATTAGCCAATGTATTAATATTAATTTCAATCAGTACAATTGGGTACCTTTGTAAGAGCCTTGGAGTAAGTGGCTTTGGAGTGTCTGTGGTGGTATAACTACCTTACAGTCTGGGCAGAAGGTGGCATAGCTAGTAAATCTGTGCCAGCCTTTCCCAGGTGTGTGTGTGTGTGTGTGTGTGTGTGTGTGTGTGTGTGTGTGTGTGTGTGTGTGTGTGTGTCTCTGCAAATCAAATCTCAAGTGTGTGTGTGTGTGTGTGTGTGTGTGTGTGTGTGTGTGTGTGTCAGGTGGTTGGAGCAGGGGCACAAAGCACTGGTTTCACAGACAGAGTGGTGGAGAACTTGACTTGGACACTCAGCTGAGGTCTCACCTCTATAGCTGAGTCAGTGGGGAGTCTTACTGGGGATCTAGACAGACAGGGAAACCCAGACCCTGGACTGAGTGCATTCCCCGTGTGTTCTTTGGGAAATTGTCCTTGATGCAGAGAGGTGCATCTGGAAAATACTAAGTGTATCCTGTATCCATTTTTGGTTCCAAGTGAACGTCCCTCGCCAGTGCCAGTGGTGAGGATTCAGGCTCCTTGATTAACGGCCCAGACTGGGGATGTCGTATATTGGTGGCAGTGGTGGGATTTCAACCCACACCTCTAAAGAGACTGGCTCTAGGCCAATACTCAAGGACCCTGAAATCTCACCACTGGCACTAGACAGGGATGTCCACTGCAATGATCACACATTCAATTTAAGGGCATGTATCTTGTTTTCCCCTACCTACCAAGCCCCTCCAACTGTTTTATTTCCTTTGTAATATCTAGCATATCTTCCAAAGCCTGTATAAACATGATAGAACTGTGTTGTCTGCTTCCGTCCTTCCTCAATGGATGGGTCTTTGGACCCAACTTCAGATCCTATGTAGGCCACTTTATAAATTTTGGATCCACAGTTCAGATTCCTCCCCTTACCCATAATCCTTTTTTGGAGTTTGCAGAATATATTTATTGTAACTTCTGTGTCTCAGTGGCCTCTGAGATTTAGGTAGTGAAGTTTTAAGAGCCTTTCCAATTCTGTCCGTTTTCAGCCAAGGCCTGGTGAGAAAAGCTCCACAAATAAAAGAACAGAAAATACATATACATAGGTAAAAATTAACATTATATTACAATAGACTAATACAAATATTAATGTACATATAACATGTACAATAATACACAAGTACCACAATTAAAACAAGATAAATATAATACTGCTTAGCACTGAAATGTGCTGGCATGTTATAAGTGCAACAGTTCATTACTAACTTATAAAGCAAATGTCAGAGTGGAAAAATTCAAATGGCGGATAAGGAGGACAGGAAGAGAGGGAAAAGTGACAAAAAGTGTTTGTTAGAAGTAGTAACTGGGGTAGATGTGCGAGGCAGGAGAAATAGTGAGTAAAAGTAAAATAATAAGCAAGAAAAATGAAACCAAGGAAAAGGAGAGATAGGATGTATATAGGTATTAGAGGAGAAAGAGCTAAAATTTTAACCAAGAGAGCAGCAAGTGCAAAGCCAGAAGTCAGAGAGGCATTATTTTAGTTGCAGCTTAAATAAATAATGTTATGTATTGCTCTGATAGATGCAAGGATCATATTCCAGACTTTTGCTACACGGTGTGAATATAGACTTTGAACGAAGTTTTTGTTGGGCATAGCCAGAATACTGAAGGTGATGACTTCGGAGACATTTGCTCTACAGACTCCCTTACTTAAATACACTAATTGTGCCGTCACACAACAGTGGAAAAAAAGTCAGTTATTGCTTACATTCAAACATAAAACACAACAACACTGAAATTTATAAGGTGTACACACTGTCAATGAGTCATGATTCAGTCAAATGGGATTGTTAGTTTTGTTCAGTCCATAGTGATTTAGTGAAATGTGATTTACACAAAAGAACCAGTACTGTATATGAATGTTTGTCTGTGCATGTGCGCTTGCATGTGTGCGTATTCAAATCTCTTGTGTATTTTAATGTTTGTCTTTAACTGTTGACATTTGTGTGTGCATGTGAATTTTACAGATACAATGGTCCTTGTGTGCGCATGCTTACTGTTTTAATTTTTGAATTAATGAGGTTTCATTCCTTCACTTCAGAGTAAGTGGTGCACTGTTCTACGTAGGGTGGGTGAGCACATGAGTGTGGTTGGGGGGGCAGCGTGTGTCTTTGTCGGGGGTGGTGTGTGTGTGTGTGTGTGTGTGTGTGTGTGTGTGTGTGTGTGTGCGCGAAAACAGCAGTTTATTTGTTCACAGTAGCCATGAAACTCTGTTTATGGGAGAGCTGACCACTGTGTCATGGTCATGTGAAATTCTGGATCTCTGTGTGTGTGTGTGTGTGTAATTATTACATATATGGAGTAACAGAACTGTGGAGCAAAGCTAGACTGGCACAGGCTTGAAGCTTTACTTGAGGGATAGTGGTGTCAGTGCAGTGGGCTTGTTGCTACGTCTGTGGGGTGTCAAGTTGATGTGTGTGAAGAAGTTATGTACTCACCATAACGTTCCATCTGAGTAGGTAAATTTCATTTGTCAGCAACCTATGGGTTATCGGATCCACATCGGATCCGAGCCAGCAGTTTCCAACAGCTAAGATCCAAGCTCCAAGCTCCTCCCCTTACCCATAACTCCCTGCCATCCCTTCCTGACCTCAGATCGAGTTTGCCTAAAAGCAAGACCTGCAATCAAAACCTGCCTAGTGTAAACTGGATACAATCCACCATGAAGCAGGAATATCTATGAACATCCGAAGAGGACAGGGGGACGGAGGGAAGGACGGTTGCTGACAAATGAAGTTTACCTACTCAGATGGAACGTTATGGTGAGTACATAACTTCTTAATCTGAAGTAGTTAACTTCATTTGTGCATCAACCTATGGGACAGAGCCCCAGCTACTTGAATCCTGGGAGGCCCTTATGGAAGGATGTTCCAGAGCACTGCGGAGCCAAAGGATGCTCTCCTTCTGGAAACCAGATCCAACTTATAGTGGTTTATAAATGTATGAGAAGAAGCCCACGTAGCAGCAGAGCAAATGTCATCCAACGAAACTCGAAAAGCAGCAGAGGTAGAAACAGACAGAGTAGAATGGGCATGGACTCCATGAGGAAGGCCGGCCAGAACTCTCATAAGCCAGGAGAATACACTGGGGAAATCCACCTGGACAGTGTGACTTTAGAAACAGATTTCCCCAAACTGGATTTAGCAAAGGACACAAACAGCTGGTCTGATTGCCTATGATCGGCTGTCCTGTGCAAATAGAATTTTAACTGTGTACATCCAAAGAGTGTAACTTGTATTCGCCTTTATTTTGGTAATTGGGAAAGAAGACTGGCAAATTAATAGACTGGTTGATGTTAGATTCGGAAGCAATTTTGGGCAGAAAAGAGGGATTGGTCCTGAGGAATACCCTATCCTTGTGGAAAGTCAAGTACAGTGGCTTGGCACAAAGGGCTTGAAGTTCCGAAACCCTTTTCGCCGAAGTAATAGCAACCAGAAAAGCCGTTTTCCAGGATAAGAATTTGAGATCTACCGAAGCAGCAGGCTCAGAGGGAGAAGCTGTTAAAGCCTGGAGTACCAGCGATAAGTCCCAAGGAGGAATTACATCCTTCACCGGAGGTCTTAGTAAGAAGGTGCCTTTTAAGAAGGCCCTACACAATCTGGATGAGGTCAAAGGGCCAAGATCACATCCAATATGGTAATGAGCGATTGCCGCCAATTGGACTTTGACTGTGGAAGAGCTAGCACCCTGAATCAAATAATCCCGACAGAAAATCCAGCACAGCTGGTAACGGAGCTGTAAAAGGATCTAGTTTCTGATGTTCTGCCCAAATAGAAAAGCGTTTCCATTTGCTACGATAAACTTTCCTGGTAGACGGCTTGTGAGCAGCTACTAGGATCGCTTTGACCGGGGAAGAGATACCGGGAGTCCTAGCTAACAGTGGAACTGGATCAACCAAGCCGTGAGCTTGAGGTTGTCCAGGTTCGGGACTGGCAGGCCCAAAGGGTGAGATATCAGATCCGGGACAGGATCTAGAATCCAGGGAGGATTCACTAGATGAGACCATAGATATGGGAACCATGCCTGACGAGGCCAGAATGGGGCAATGAGGATTATTGTGCTCCCCAACCGTCTGGCTTTCTGCAGAAACTTCAGCATCAGGGGAAGAGGCGGGTAAGCATAAAGTAGACCAGGTGGCCAAGCATGCACCAGAGAGTCTCTTGGTGATTCCCCGGGTGGGGGAATTAGAGCGAAGTAGGTGGTGCACTTTGTGTTTGAAGGAGAGGCGAAAATATCGCAACAAAGTTGACCCCATTTAGAGAAGATCTGCTTCGCTACTTTGGGATTCAGAGACCACTCATACGGCGAGAGGATGGTGCGACTCAATTTGTCCGCTGGGATGTTGGACCGGCCCGGAATGTGCGTTGCGATGAGAAAGCGGTTGGTGGAAATCGCCCATTCCCAAACTCTCATGGCCTCTCGACAAAGTGGATAGGACCTGGTTCCCCCTTGTTTGTTGATATACCAAATGACTGACATATTGTCCGTTTGGATCGCAATAGTCCCGACGGGAAGAAGGCTCTGAAGTGCTTGTAATGCTAACAGCACCACCCTCATCTCTAGGAAACTGATATGCAGTGAGGTCTCCGTCTGGTTCCACGTGCCTTGGATGGTCCTGCCAAAACAATGCCCCCCCCCCTCAGCCGAGGCGAGAGGTGTCAGTGGTCACCGTGGCTAGGGGAGGGGACATAAAAAAGGGGTGCCCCTTTTGCAGGTCCGGAGACTGGAGCCACCATAAGAGGGCTCTCCTGCAAACCCTGCTGAGAGGGACAGGATGGCTCAGGGGATAACGCAGGAAGGACCATTGGACTTGGAGGATCCATTGCAGAATCCTCATATTTAGGCGCGCCATAGGAAGGAGATTGATGGTAGCCACCATCGAGCCTAGGGCCCTCAGGACCAATTCCGCCGGAGGGGCTGGGCAATGATGAATGGCCTGCACATGGAGTCTTAGAGATCACATCTGGTCCGGAGTTATGAAGGCTAAGAACTGGTTTGTGTCCAACCTGGCTCCGATAAAATCTATGATCTGAGTCGGGAGAAGGGAGGATTTTCCAGCATGTATCGTGATCCCCAGCCGGGGAGCTAGTCGAAGAAAGAAATTCCTAGCTGTGCAGAGTAGATGCCTTGTGGGGACGGTCAGGAGCCAGTCGTCCAGGTATGGAAAGAACTGAATTCCCTGGAGTCTCAGGTGGGCCACTACCACCGTTAACACTTTGGTGAACACCCGGGGGGGCCATGGTGAGACCAAAGGGGAGGACCCTGAATTGGTAATGGCTGGCTCCTAGCCTGAAGCGGAGAAACCTCCTGGATCGTCTGTCCATCAAGATGTGGTAGCACGCATCCTTGAGGTCTAAGGAGCACATCCAGTCATTCTCCTGCAAGAGGGGGAGAATGGATTGAAGAGTGACCATCCGGAACTTTTCTTTGGCTATTGCCAGGTTCAAGAGGGATAGGTCGAGGAATGGTCTTAAGTCCCCCGTCTTTTTTGGCACCAAGAAGAACCTGGAGTAAAAGCCTGATCCGTACTGGTCTGGGGGGACGTGCTGGATCGCTCCTTTTTCTAGCAGCTAACGAATTTCTGCGGCTGCGGCCTCCCTCTGATCGGGTGGGACATCGGGAAGGTATCTGGGTCTGAGAGGGGGATGGAAAAACGGAATCTCGTAGCCTCTGGATATAATTTGAAGCATCCAGCGGTCTGTCGTGATGGACTCCCAAGCTGCTAGGTGCTTCGAGAAACGCCCCCCGACTGCCTCCAGAGTGGAGCAGTCGGGTAACCCCTCAGGGTTGCTGCGTGGGCCGATCAGAGAAATGTTCTCTGGTCCCAAAGTTCTTCGGGCCCCCTCTGCCTTTAGGGCGGCGTCCACCCTGTCCTCCTCTGCCTCTGAAGGATGGGTTTTCCGGAGCGAAACGGGATTGTTGAGACTTTCGGAACCACATCTTCTTCTGTCCCTTTTGGTTCTTTGAGAAGGACCTCTGGGGAGCAGAGAAGTGAACTCCGACGGCAGTCGTCTTCCCGTCCTTCTCGCTCTGGACCAAGGTGTCGTGTACGGTCTTGCCAAAGAGGGCAGAACCATCAAACGGGGCATTAGCGAATGACGCCTTGAAGGGTTCTGCGAAATCACAGTGGCGGAGCCACACCTGTCGCCTTAGGACGATGCCTGCTCCGCTAGCTCTAGCGGCTCCTTCCGTAGCATGGGACAGTAGCCGTATAGAGGTATTGGAAATAGACCTGAGAGTGGCCATTCGGATTGAGTACACCAGTTTGTCCTCTGCCGACATGGACTCTGGGGGCGACCTAGCGTATTCTTTAATAAGATCCCGCTGGAGCCGTATGACGTGTGCCATGTAGTTCAGCAACCTTATGGAGAAGGTGGCTGAAGCAAACATCCACTTCCCCAAATGGCCCATCGCATGAGACTCCTTGTCCGGGGGATGGACCGAGGGACTCTCCTGGGCCAGTTCTCTTTTGGTGGCTACCGCCACCAACATGGCACCTACGGGGGTTCCCTTACTCCAATGTGACCTGTCCGAGGGGGGGCTAAGAATTCTGTCTGGCCTCTTAGGGACGGGCTCCACAGTGTCCGGCTCCTTCCATGCCCTGGTAGTGATCAGATCTACCAGGGGATCGGCTGGAGGGGACACCCAAGAGGTAGACAGGCCTGCTTCAAATGCCTCCAGGAACACGGACTCGTCTGAGGTAGGCTTTGGGGCGGACCACCCCCCTCTGATCCTGAGCATCTCCATGATGTCTCCAAATGAGATGTCTTTGGGGGGTGATCTTGGGGAACCTTCCCCTTCCTCCAAGTCCATATCCTCTGTCAAAGACTCAGGGGAGTCCAAGTGCCTCCTTTTGCACTTGCGTTTGTGAGGAACTTCCTCGGGGGGACTGTCCGAGGAGGCCTCACCAACCACATCCTGTTCCAACAAGGGAACGATCTGGGACATCTGAGCAGGCTGTCCCTGGGGCCGGGTGATGGAAGTCGGACCCATTTGCAAGGGAGTGCAGGGTGGAGCGGTAGCTAAGGCCAGGGGCCTAGAATCCCTCGACAGAACCCTCTCCACCACGTTGAATGCCGAAGGAGAGCCGCCCTCCCTAGGATCAGAGAGCAGACTCTCCCTCGGATCCGACGAGCAGATTGGGGCCGGAGCAGATGCGATCGGATCCGAAGGGCCAGTACACTCCGACCTAGCCGGAGCCGAAGGCATACTGACTGCCTCGGATCCAAAGCTCAACTCTCGACTCCGAGAGCCTGGATCCGAAGACAAAGGACCCTACAGGCTCGAGGGTGCTGTCAGCACCAAAGTATCCGACTCCATCGGTGCAGACATTCCCCCGGCTCCGACACTACTCGGCTCCGTAAACCCCGAACCCGGAAAGCGGGTCGGGGAAGGAGCAATCAGGGCGAAAAAGGGGTCGAGCTCCTCCCCAGAGGTGGGGGGGGGAGGCAGGAGCACTCCCATCTGCAGCTGGGCCTGGAGGAACCTTCTCAGCATCTGGTCCACGTCTGCATCTGTTAGGCTTCTCGTGGACCTAGAAGAGGCCACCGAGGCGGGACGGGAGTGCCGCCTCGATGACCTCGAGGGAGACCGTGCCTCATCCTCCTCCGGCCCCAGCGAAAGGCTGGGAGAACGGAGCCGGGAAGGAGAATGCCCGGACGTCCCGGGGGGGGGAGAAGTTTGCTTGGCTGGCGGGGCTGAAGCAGAGGCTTCGGCCTACCGCTTGTGGTGTTTTTCTTGCCGCTTCTCCCTCCTGGCTTCCCTATCCTCTTGGCCCAAGGTGGGAGGTTGAGTCCCGGCGAAGGGAAGTATCCATAGGCGCTGCTGCAGTCACGGCAGGAGCCACGGAGGGATCAGAGGATGGAGCAGAGTCCGGGGGCAGAAGTCCCGCCAGAATCAGCTTCAACCTCCAGTCCCTGACAGCCCTGGGGTTGAACGCTGCACAAATAGAGCAGCCAGAAGACAGGTGTTCAACCCCAAGGCATATAACGCTCCGAGTGTGGCCATCAGCCGGGGAAAGCTTATGGTCACACTCGGTACACTTGGAGAAAAAAGTTTTGGCGGCCTAAGACATAATAACCTAAAAACGCACACACTAGGCCCCAAAAACCACACACACACACACACACACACACACACACACACACACCCTAACGCTCTCACGAGAAACGGAGGAGGAAAGGTTAACAATTACTCTAAAACTAATGGAAAGGTAACGCGCACACAAAACTCACTCAAAACTTAGTTAATCGAAAAAGAAAAGATTTTTCTCACAGAAAAACTCTTGAAGACCTGGAAGCTCGAGATCAAGCTGCTGGTGTAACCGCAGCAAACTAGATCTGAGGTCAGGAAGGGATGGCAGGGAGTTATGGGTAAGGGGAGGAGCTTGGAGCTTGGATCTTAGCTGTTGGAAACTGCCGGCTCGGATCCGATATGGATCCGATAACCCATAGGTTGATGCACAAATGAAGATCAGTTTTTTGCACCTCTTAGCCATTATAGCACTGTTTTGGGGAGAGGGAGTCAAAGTCCCACTGTTCAACACAAGTAATGCATGTGTCTGTTTGTCTGATAGTCAAACTGTAATGAACAGCAAGACATGGAGTGGTGGACTCACAAGTGCTGACATGGCGATGGATAGCAGGTTCACAAGACTGGGTTTGGAGACAAGTGCAATGACATTTAACAAACAGACTTGCCCACATTAACCATGCATCACTATTTTACACATGCGCGTGTGTGGTGTCAAAGAACTATGGAGAAAATCTTTACCGACATCTGCTTGCTGCCCTGCTGAAGGGACACTTGTGTAAGTGCAGTGGACTGACTCCAATAAGTAGGATGGGCAGCCCTGAGATGACAATCAATCGTTTTCGTTTGCCAAAGCCATTACAGCAGTGTTTTGCAGAAAGGTGGGAAAAGCCTTAAAGTTGACTGGTATGTTGTGTGGGTGTTGGTGGCTGTGTGTTTATGGAGAGCTGAGGTGTGCTTCTGTAAGTGTGGTGTAAATGTTATGCATTGTGGAATGGAGGGACTAAGAGTAAAATTGTGCTCAGTGTGGTCCCTAGTGATTTCATCACTGCTTGATTAAGACAAACATTGCTCTGTGTTTGTAAGTATATTGTAGGAGTGCCCTGTTTGGAGTATGGTATCACTACTACATATGCTGGTACTGTTTCAATACATAAGTATCAAGAAGTATGTACATGCCTGTGTGATTTGGGGTAGTTGCAATGGAGAACCAATGAGCAGGAGTGCTGGATCTCTTATCAGCATACAAGTGTCCCTAATTTTGGCTTATACTTTGGTCTGACAATACAATCCATAATGCTTTTTAAAAAAAGTTGTTGCATTCTCATGAACAAATAATGACATTCATTGTAATTAAAGATTTTTTTTCAGAAAATGAATGCTACTTCATGCATTCTTATTTTGTGAGCTTACTAAATCAGCAGTATTGCTATTCAAAAGTATCTTGTTTGAAAGCTTTTCTCCAGGAGTCTGCTGCTGAAAGGATGAGAGGTATACTACAAGTATGCAACCAAGACAAAATGCATTATGCAATAACAGAAAAGTACTGGGTCACAACAGAGGCTTGGGAGGTCATTGTTAAGAAACCGAGAACTGTTTTAGTGTCATGTAAAGCTTGACATTAAATACCACAGTTCAGGTTATGCTATAACAGAATGACTACGCAAAGATAACCATGTGACCAGCCAGAATGCAATTCCAATTGAATATTTTACTGTGCATATTTTAAGAAATGGATAGACTGGCTTAAAAGTTGGACTGATGTGTGTGTGTTTTTTTTTTTTAATAATTCCCGAAAACTGCTACTCAAAAGTGAAGAGACATATGAGGGAACAGTTTTAGTGGCACACCAGGCTGTGATTTGTTTGATGTCTATTGTTATGCAAAGTTGACTAATCAGCTGAATCTAGTCAAGCTGGAAATGTTAGACTCTAGCTCACTGAAGGAGGGGAGGTGAGAGGAATAACTGGGCCAGGAACAGAAACTTGAAAAACTTCTTTTTCTTTTGGCTGTTCCCATTAGGGGTCACCACAGCGGATCATCTGTTTCCATTTCTTCCTGTCCTCTGCATCTTGCTCTGTTCATAGGTTCATAGGTTCATAGGTTCATACTAGGCTATCTGCCCAAGGGCATTTATAAGCCTAGCCCATAGTTATGTGGCTTTCGCCACCCCTTTAGTTTGAATAAAAACTATGCCTATCATTTTGCTGTGCCTCTGTCAAGCAGTGACACTGAAGTAATCCCTGGGGTATATCTGCAATCTCCCATCCATTGGTCAAGATTCCTCTTGAACAAGGCCAGAGAGGTGCTCTGCCTCACATGTACCGGGATTTTGTTCCACAGCATAGGGAGTCTCTGGGTGATGAATCTGTCCCTCCAGCACGTTCTATTTATAACTGTGTCAAGGTTTAAGTCTCCCGCACTTGTGGTTCTGAGGGATCTAGATTTTTGAGGTGAAGCATATTCATCAAATCTGGGTTTGACATGGCCTTATATGTCAGGCACAGGTCACCTCTGAGCAAGCGGTATGAGACTGAATAGAGCTGGAGTTCTTTCAGTCGGGCAGCATAAGACATATTTTTGAGACCCTTTATCCTTTTGGTGAGGAACTTTTGGGGCCTTACAAGCTGCAGCAGGTGTCTGGTCAGATACATTCGAGCGGGCATTGTACTCAATCATAGGTCTAATAAGTGATGAGTACAGGGGCGATGACCTCCTTGATCTAAATCCCTTCATGATCAGGTGGGTGATATAGAAGGTTTTCCTAACTACTTTAGCAACATGAGTGTCAAGCGAAGGCTACTGTCAACCTGGGTCCCCAGATCTCTGATGACTTTTCTGTGCTCAGTGGATTGCCACCTATATGGTAGCTAGGGGTAACCTTGTTTTTCCCGAAGGGTATGACTATGCATTTTTGGCGTTTAACTTCAGGCCATGGCTCTGGCACCAGTTATCCGTTTCTGTGAGGCCCTTCTGGAGGATATCTGTGTCAGATGTGTTTTCGACTATGGCCCAGTTTGCAGTCATCTGCAAACTTTGTCAGCCATAACCCTCCTGTGTTTGCTTGTACTTCAGAAAAGTAGATGCCGAACAAGAGTGGACCCAGGACTGAGCCCTGTGGGACACCACTTGTGACAGGCTTTGAGTCTGACATGGCTCCAGCAACTCTGACCCTGTGGGTTCTGTCACTTAGCCAGTTTGCAACCCATCTTGTGATGTATGGGTTTACATTCAAGCTGATGAGTTTTTCGATGATACCTGAGTGGGGTATTGTGTCAAGGCCTTTGCCAGGTCGAGGTAGGCTGTATGGACTGCCTTTCCCTCATCAATGGCCTTGGTGACTGTCTCGAAAAAGTCAACCAAGTTTAAGAGGCAGGATCTGCCTTTGACAAAGCCAAACTGAGTTGGATCCAAAGTCTGCAAGTTCCCTATGTCTTTATTTATGAGTTCCATTATGATCCTCTCCATGGCTTTGCAGATAAGGCTTGTCAAGCTAATGGGGCGGTAATTTCCAGGGTCTGTGGAGGCACGCCCTTATGAAGTGGGACCACAGTGCGTCGCCACTCCTTGGAGTGTATCCTGAGGTGAGGCTAAGATTAAACAGCTGTCCTAACTGTGGGTTTAATTCCTCATTGAGTTCATGAAGCACACAGCCGGGGACACCATCCGGTCCCATGGATGCTGTGTTTTTTGCCTTAGTGAGGGCAGTTCTCACCTGGGCGTTGGAGATGTTTGGGGGGCTACAATCCTCTGGAATAGATATCTCTCCTTTTGGGGGGGAGGGGGGAGAAGTTTGCACTGAACCTGTCAGCCAGTATGTTCACACCAACTACCTGCATGTCCTCTCTCCCCACATCCATAAACCTTATCTTAGGCCTTCCTCTTTTCCTCTTACCTGGTAGCTTCATCCTTGGCATCCTTTTCCCAATATACCTAGCATCCCTCCTCAGCACATGTCCAAACCAACGCAATCTCGCCTCCTTGGCTTCATCTCCAAACCGTCCAACCTCGGCTGACCCTCTAATATACTTATTCCTAATTCTGTCTACCCTCGTCACACCCAGTGTGTGTTTTTTATCTCAGTAATTTGTTGACACTTGAGAATGTGCAGTACACACATCACAAGAAGTACCATTTGTAAAACTCAGTGCAGAAAGATATAGGTAATCTCCAAACTCTAGACCCCATGCAATTTGGCTTTGTTAAAGAGAGATCCTGCCTGCTCAATTTGGTTGACTTCGAGTCAGTCACCACGGCAGTGGATGAGGGGAAAGGAAGTGCACACAGCCTACCTCGATCTGGCCAAGGCCTTTGATATCATTCCTCACTCAGGAATTATTGACAGACTCAACAAACTAGGCATCAACCCCTATGTCACTAGGTGGGTTGCAAATTGGCTCACAGGACCCACAGAGTGAAAGTACTGGAATCCAAGTCGGACTGCCGACCAGTCACAAGTGGAGTACCACAGGAATCAGTCCCGAGTCATCTCCTGCTTGGCATATACTTCTCAAAAGTCCAGGCCAAAACAGAGACTCTGGCTGACCAAGTTTGCAGACGACTGTAAGCTGGGAGCCATTATTAACTCCCCAACTAACGGATATATTCTCCAGAAAGGCCTCAGCGAAACCAATGACTGGTGTCAGAGCCATGGCCTTAAGCTGAATGCCAAAAAATGCGTTGTCATTCCCTTTGGGAAAAACCCTGTTCCTACTAATTATCACATCGGTGGGAGCCCACTGAACACTGAATGTGTTAGAAGAGTTCTGGGCATCCAAGTTGACAACAACCTATCCTTCGAGCACCACATTGCCACTTTGGTCAGAAAGTCCTATGTGGTGCATCTCATAACCAAGGGTTTTGCATCCAGAAAGAAAGAGGTAATCATCCCTGTCTACTCAGCCCTCATTAGACCGCTCATAGAGTATAATGCCTCATTTGGCATGTACCTCACTAGACACCTGCAGCAGCTGGAGAGGCCACAGAAGTACCTCACGAAGAGGATCCTAGACCTTAAACACATGTCCTACATGGACAGACTCGAGAAACTTCAGCTATTCTCTCTGTCTTATTGTCCACTTGCAGGCGATCTCTGATTGACTTACAAAGCCATGTGAGACCCAGCCCTGCTAGAAATGCTACACCTAAAGAAATCTCAATCTGTCCGCACCACATGCTCCAGAGCACTCGACCTTTATTACCACAATCAACAGAATGTGCTGGAGGGATAAGTTCGTCACCCAGAGACTGCCCGTGCTCTGGAATAGGCTTCCTATACATGTCAAGCAAAGCACCTCCTTGGCTGTCTTCAAGAGAAATCTCAGAGAGTAGATGGGTAACAGAATATTCACCCTGGCGATCACTCTAGTGGCTCTACTGGATAGGGGCACTGGGAACCAACATCGGGTGGCTTGATGCCAGGGCACTTTTTGGGCTGGGCTTGTGAAGGCTCCAGGGCCATTAGCCTAGTACACACCTATGAACCTATGAGCAGTCAATGACACATGATCTGCAGGCTCTGAAACTTGGCAATTTTTCAGATGTTCCATTCTAAGTGAATGGAAGTCTAGTCTGACAACAAATGGTACAGCTACATGTTCTCAGAATCTGTGCTCTTACAGTGGATTATGGGAAATATTTAGCTTTCCAAAGGAATCAGAATGCCTTCCCCCATGAGGGAAGAGAAAGATAAAAAAAATTTGGAATGAGTACCGCTTTGCACTTAGGAGGGTGTAAGGGAGGCCTTGAGTAGGTTGACTGTGAAACACAGACTTCCTAGGAGGGAAATGGTGAACTGCAGGTGTCTCTGTAGAGTACTTGCTTCCTCTGCCTGGATGAGGAGGTTGTCCAAGTATGGGAAGATCAGTATCCCTTTTGTTCTGCAGAAGGCTACTACTGGGGCTAGTCACTTTGCAAATACCCTTGGTGCTGTAGATAAAGGGCAAGGCAGTAAACCGATAATGCGAGGATGGCACAGCAAAACATAGGAATTTACGGACGTCTGTGTGGATAGGGATGTGAAGATATGCCTACTTCAGGTACAAAGTGGCCATAAAGGCACTGGGTGTCAAAAGTAGAAGAAGGGTTTTGTAGGGATAGCATGCGGAAGGAGGGTACATGCAGGAAGGGATTTAGAAGAGACAGGTCAAGGATGGGTCTCCATGGGCCATCCTTTTTTGGAACCAGGAAGAGCCTGGAAGAGAAACCTTGACCTTCTTGTCCTGGGGGGACTCTCTCTATTGTACCTTGTATGAGTAAATCCTGAATGACCTGAGGTATGAGATGGATTTGGTTTCTTGGAGGGAGGGGAATGCCTTTTGGAGAAAGTTTTTCCTGCCAAGTCATAAAATACCCTTTTTCCACAATTGAAAATCCCAGTTGTCTGAGGTGATTTGTTGCCACAGGGGGAGACAGTCAGAGAGGTGAGCAGAAAGGGGGAGATGATGAAGGGTGTTTAGCCAGTCATGCATTGTTAGGTCTGTCTGGAAAGGGCTGTCTGGAGGCAGTGCAAGAGGAGCTAGGAAGGTCTCCTAGTACCTTTTTTTTGGCTTGGAGGAAAGGGGTTCAGATGCCTTTCTGACTAAGCTTGGCTGGGTAGTTCCTATGGAATTTTGGGACTGGGGACACAAAGAGATCCTGGAGATCCTGCATTTCCTTGTTTTTTTCTTGCAATTTTTTTAAAAAAGTTCTGTAGACTGCTTACCAAAAAGGAACTTGGTGTCAAAAGGGGTATCCGTGATTTTGTTTTTGAAATCATCTGGCAGACGTTGTAGCCATTGCCAGGAGAACCTATGTAGAAAGTACAGTTTTGTACCTACCATAAATGTAGATGTTCGAAGATCCACATTGCTGCAGTCCTTACACTTGGGTAGTCCGCTGTCCTCGGTCGGCCCGAATATCAAAGTATAAGGCTGACGTCGGTCAAGGCGCATTTGACTGACATCAGGACGTCAGGGTACAAATGCGCATGACCGACGTCATATCCTCAGTCTTTTCTTGCCCCAGATGTCAGAAGACCCTAAAAAGAAAGGTCAAAACCAAAAGACAGCAAACAAACAACCAACCATCCTAGCACTAAAAATATGTACAATATATACAATATACACCACATTGACAACCCAACCCACACAACCGCCTCTAACTACAGAGGGAAGGAGGGAGGGTAGATCGGACACAGCAATGTGGATCTTCGAACATCTACATTTATGGTAGGTACAAAACTGTACTATGTTCTTCATCTCACATTGCTGCAGTCCTTACACTTGGGTAGAATCCCAAAGCAGGAGGATGGCCAAACTATAAGGAAGCAGGAGCTGCCAAAATGCCCTGCAAAACAGCAGTGGCAAAACCAGCCCTAGATTTAGAATAAAGTGGTAGGTGATAATGCCTAGAGAAAGTATGCACTGAACTCCAAGTAGCTGCCTCCAAAATATCCTTAGTTGCCACCCCTCAAAAAGCTGTCAGTGGCAGTAGCCCTAGTGGAATGAGGCCTAATCCCAGCTGGAATCTCCTTGCCATGATGGGAATAACAGAAAGCAATGCAAAACCCAATCCACTTAGAAATAGTTTGTTTTGACACAGGCTTGCCCTGAGAACTCAAAGCAAAAGAAACAAATAACTGCTGAGACTGCCTGAACCCTTTAGTTCTGTCCAAATAATATCGCAACTGCCTGTGTACATCTAAAGTGTGCAAAATCTTTTCCTCTATTTTGGGGATTTGCATAAAAAGTAGGCAAATGAATAGTTTGGTTTAAAGCCACACTAGAAACCACTTTAGGCATAAAGGAAGGATTAGTATGTAAAGATACCCTATCCTTATGGAAAATTAAGAAAGGCTCAACCGCCATAAGGGCCTGCAACTCAGAAACCCTTCTTGCAGAGGTAATGGCCAACAAAAAAGCAGTCTTCCAAGATAAATATTTCAACTTGGTAGTAGCTGCAGGCTCAAAAGGTTGTAGAGTGAGTTTCTCCAACACAAAATTGAGATCCCAAGCAGGAGTAGGAGCTGGGTCTTATATTCTTTGCCCCTCTAAGAAATTGCTTGAACAAAGGATGAGAAAACAATGGTGGGTCACAATCATAGTGAGCAGAAATTGCTGCAGCATGAACCTTAATAGAAGAGAAGGACAAACCTTTGTCCAGTAATTCAGTAAGATATTGAAGAAAATTAGGCTCAGAAACATCAAAATCCTTTGCTGCACTCCAAAATAAAAATCTCTTCCATTTATCTGCTAACACTTTCCTTGTACTAGGCCTTCTAGCTTCCCAAATAACATTCAAAACTTGCTGTGGAAGTTGAGACCCACTATGGTTCAAAACAGAATATGCCAGGCTGTTAGGTGAAGAGAGTGAAGTTTGACATTGAGCAAATGACTGTCCTCCTGAGACAACAGGTGTGGAATCGAAGGCAAAGGCCATGGAGGCTCCCATACCAGGCTTCTCAGTAATGGGTACCAATGCTGTCGAGGCCAATCTGGAGCTATCAAAATCATCCTTGGCTTGTCCTGTCTGGCCTTTAGTAGTACCTTTGGGAGGAGAGGCAGTGGTGGAAAGGCATACACATGAAGATTGCTCCAATTAAAAGAAAGAGCATCCACTTTCCAAGCTGTGGGATGAAACCTTTTCGCAAAACTTTGGCAGCTGGTGGTTTAGTGGAGAAGCGAACAGATCTATGTCTGGAGTTCCCCATGACACTGTCAATTTCTGAAATACATGAGGATCCAATTTCCACTCATGGGGATCCATGATTCCTCTGCTCAACACATCTGCTAAGGAGTTCTGTGCTCCTGGCAGAAACCTTGCCTGAAGATTTAGCTGTAAACTGAGAGCAGTCTCCCACAAAATCATTGCTTGCCTGCATAGAGGATAAGAATGTGTTCCCCCTTGCTTGTTGATGTACCACATGACAGTTGTGTTGTCTGTTAGAATCAACACCTGCCCTGGAAGAAGTAAATCCTTGAAAGCTATTAATGCAAACTGGACTGCTAACATCTCCTTCAAGTTGATATGTAGATGTTGTAGTCTGGCAGGCCACTTGTCTTGTATCCACTTTCCATTCAGATGAGCTCCCCAAACTTTGTCTGAGGCATCTGTCGTTAGAATCTGACTCTGGCGGGTCACAGAGAGTCCCTTGTTTAGGTGACATTCCTGAGCCCACCACAACAATTCCTTCTGTATGCAAGGTATTATTTGAATGACAGTGTCCAGATCCTGGCAGTGCTGTGTCCATACATTTTGAGATACCATTGTAACTTCCTCATATGCAGTTTGGCATTGGGAAGCACCAGAATACAAGATGCCATGAACCCCAAGGCTTGAAGGACTGTCCTTGCAGTCAGCCTGGACTGATGAGACAATTGATGAAAGTAAAGGGAAAGATTCTTTTGTTTGTCCGGGGTCAAAAAGGCCATCTGGGATGCTGTATTCAGTCTTACACCCAGAAAGCACATGTCCTGAGAGGGTACTAGACTGGACTTTATTACAGAATACCCCAGGCATCTTAGCACTGCTATCACATATTCCAAATGATGAAGAAGCTCGTCCCTTCCTTGAGCCAGAATCAAGCAATCGTCCAAATAAGGATAGATCTGTATTCCTTTTAGCCTGAGGAAAACTATCACTGGAGCCAGAACTTTCGTGAACACTCTGGGCGCAGTAGATAAGCCAAAGGGCAATGCAGAGAACTGATAATGCGAAGTCCCAGCCCGAAGATACTTCCTGCAACTCAGTCTGATAGGAACATGAAGGTAAGCCTCCTTGAGATCCAAAGTTACCATCCAATGGTCTTTGCCCAGCAGAGGTAAAAGCTGTTGTAACGTCAACATTTTGAACTTGGGAATGTCCAGATAAGTGTTGAGGGTAGATAAATCCAAAATTGGTCTCCACGGAATAAAATCCTAGGCCCACTTCTGGCATAGGGACCCCTATTTGAAGTAACAGAGAAATTTGTTTGTGAGCCTCTATTCTTTGCTGAGGAGGTGAAAGGAGGCAAGGTATGGAAATAAAACCTGTAACCGTGGTGTATGATATCCAATACCCATCTGTCTTGGGTAATTAAACTCCTTCCTCCCAAAGGTGCTGCAGGCTCTGGCAGCTGAAAAGGACTGACCCCTGCCCTCACCGAAGACTGTGCAGGTGAACTCCTGTTCTAGGCCTGAAAGAGCCCTGAGCTCTGCCCCTACCACATCTAGACCTACCCTAGACTGGGAATCATAAGAAGGATACGCCCACCCTTGGTAGGCCAATTTCTACTAAACGAGGCTGAACCTGCAAAAAATCTTTAACAGTCTGCATAGACTTAGCCTTGTCTTCCATTTTCTTTAAGACTGCCTCAACAGGAGAACCAAACAACACATCAGATTGTAAAGGAGCATCTAAAATCCTTGTCTTAACATGGTCAGATAAATTCTGATCCCTCAGCCAGGCGTGCCTGCGAAGAACTGACCCAGTAGCAGCCATCCTAGATGAGGCCTGTACAGCATCAAAACCACATTGCAAAGAATGCTTACCCACCTGTTCAGAAACATGCACTAAATCTTGTAACTCTTTACAATCAATACCTTCCAGAGCATCAACCTTAGACTTCAATTGTGAAAGGAGATAGTTTTGGTATTTCAACATGTGAAACTGGCAATTCAAAGCCCTCATAGCTAAAGTGGAAGAAGTATAAACTTTCTTTCCCCATCTATCCAAAGCCCTGGCTTCTTGACAACAGAAGCCTTAACACCTTTAGGCCCTGACTAACAGTTTCTGGGTCTGCCCTAGGACTCTTAAAAATACTTATGAGCTTCTTCAGGCCAGTAATACCTATCCGTTTAACAGGAGCAGGAGGCAAAGAATCAGGATTAAGAGAAGCCTCTGTAAAACATCTTCCACCACATCCAAAACAGGAGGTATAGCCAAAGGCCTATGCTAAACAAAATTTCCTTTTCCTGGAATCAGAGAAGTCCTGACCTTCCCACTTAAAATGCTCCCTCATGGAATGAAGAGTCTCTGAAAAGAAAAATCCTCAGGAGGAGAAGCAGAAGGAGTAGAATCATCCACATCAGAATCAGAATAAGGAGAATACTCCTGCAAGTCTTCAGAGACTCTGAAACATCCAAGCCTGCTCAAAACTCCTAGCTCAGGTTCCACCCTAGGTCTCTTATCAGGAGGGGCAAAGAACCCTAATCAAAGAAATCAAATCTTCTGCCATTTTAAGCATATGCTTCTTGGGCACAGTTCCTGAAGAACTAGGGTGACACCAACTGAAGCTAAACCTGGCCTGCCTCTGGGAGAAGCCTTGGAAACAGAAGGAGAGGGCCTAACCACCCTAGGAAGGGAGGGAGTACAGTAACCTGAGAAGCCCCTTCAGCCTGACCTGCCTCCTGAGAGGCCACATCCTGCAATAATAAAGTCTCCTGGGATCCCAAAGAAACCTCCGGGTGGAACCACTCCTGCTCGTACCTCTAGACTAAGAACCACGGACGGTTCTTCTACTAGTTCTTTAGCTGTAGGTCCTGCTTGTCCTTGCGCTGCGCTTCTTGGAGCGAAGCGGAGCGTCGGCATTAATTTTTATTGCTCCGAAGACTAAACCTGGCACAACAATCCAACCTTCTCTTTATAGTGTATTGAATCTAGCACAAGAGCGCACACCAACAATGTCGCCGTCTCAGGCCTAAACAAGGAATACACAAAGTATGATAATAATACAGTTATTCACTTTTTCTGACATCCGTAAACCACTGAGGCAAGAAAAACTAAAATATTCCCCACGGGTACTTAGCCAACTTTGACTCGTCTGAAACTCCTAAAAAAAAAAATTTCAGAACGCCAACCGCACTTGCAATGCTGAAAAGACTGAGGATATGGCGCCGGTCATGCGATTTTTGTACCCCTCGTCCTGATGTCAAGTCAAAAATGCCTGACGGCGTCGATATATTACTTGATATTCGATATTCGGAGGACAGCGGACTACCCAAGTGTAAGGACTGCAGCAATGTGAGATGAAGAACATCGGAAACAGATGCAGCTAACCTAGCTGATGCTTCTGCAGCATCATAGCTGCATTTGATGGAATGCCTGGCAACTTGCACTACTAAGGATAGTTTTGAGGCAATCTGAGGTTTTCTTGGAGAATCCGGCATAGAGGAGAGCAGCTTACAGTCCTGGGAGACTAGGTCTAAGGAGTACTTTACCATACGAGTCTGGTAATTGATGTTCCTAAAGGCCAGGGTTGAGGCAGTGTAGATCTTCTTTCCTAATCTGTCCATCACCTTGCTGTCTTTATCTAATGGCAGTAGGGAAGAAGAGGGTAGCTGCCTAGATTGCTTGTCTGTTAAAACAGCAATCACAGCTGGGTCTGCCACTGGTGATTTAATGAACTTTGAAATCATCAGGTACCTTGTAGAACCGGTCTGGTCTTTTTGGAGCTGGTGGCTGAGGTTATGGAGTCTTGGAAGCAGAAACAAAGGCATCTAAGCATGCTGGTAATACAGGAGGGATGGCAGAAAGTGAGGGGGGGGGCTCCATCTGCAGAAGTTTGAAATATCTCTTCTGCACCTCTGTCATTTGGGTAGAGTCCCATTTAACACATTCCCTCATTTTGGAGAAGGTCTCCCCAAAGGTTATGTCCTCATGTGGAGAATCCCCCTCCAAGGAATCCTCATCCGGACAGCAGTATTCCAGGGGGAAGCCAACTATGATGCGTAGGAAAGGGACTCATCAGAAGAGAAGGAAAGTCTTCTTCTTGAGTATGTGAAAGTGGTACAGGGCCAGCAGAGGTAGGCCTGGGACTTAAGGTTGAAAGGGCAGGTATCTGTCAAGCAGTAGGCTTCAGAGCCACAAATGCCTGAGAAAGGGACTGAGAGAATGCCTGCCAGTGTGATCTGCTGGGGAAGATAAATGCCTTTCTTCCGCTTCCTTTTGAGGGAAGGAGTCTTTGGTCCTGGCCGAGTTGGCAAAGGCCTGGTATACGACATCAAACCAAGAAGAGGAGGAGGAGGAGTGCCGTCCTCGAAGACGGACGGAAACAGAGGCCGTTCAGGTAAGCCTGGTCCCCTGCCGGACACTGGAGACAGATGTCGGCGATACCTCTGCGGACGTGCAGGCTGGAGAAACAAGGACGGCTTCTGAAATAGTATACGCCGAAGATGCCAGTGCTATCAGACATTCCTAAGCCCCTAGACCAGAAGCTGGTGGAAAGTCCATACTCAGAGGCGCAGTGTCGGGCCTAGATACCTTGGCCGCCTTCTTAGGAGGCTCAGCCATGATGGCCGGTTCTGGTTCCATACAGAGGGCTAGGCATTTCAGATGTTGGTTTTCCACAAAGATTGTAAGTACCGCGAAACAGCTGTGCAGTGTTTTAGGAACAAATGACTGGCAGACTGTACACACTTTATAGTTGTGGGACGGCCCTAAGCAAAACAATCGGAGGTCATGGATGTCGTTGTGTGGGATTTGCCAACTGCACTTACATTTTTCCCTTCCTAAATGACATGTACAGAATCAGCTAAAAAAAGATTTAAACAGCAACCAAAGCTTAGCAAAAATGTAAGAAGAGAATCCTCAACCGGGTACTTATCTTTATCGTAGTCACAAGCGAGAAGCTGAACAAGCAAGCTGATGTTCAAATGAGGCAGAGAAGTTCTGAGGTATGTGCATGGAGACGACACATTTACGGCCCACGGATTTATGGTCCCAGTGTGTGACGTCCCACGCGCCTTACAGCAGCAAGGCTAATCTTCTGTATATGAGCCAGACGTACGGATCGCATGAGGTGCAGGAACCCACATGTGAGAACACTGCAACATGAGAACAGAAGGTCATCACAAGATTTCTGAAGGATGGAAAACAGAAGATCTCTGCCTGTCAGATATAACAAAAAATTTAATCTGATGCTCAAGTAAAATCATTCATAGTATCTGGAAAAGAAAGGAGCACTGGACAAAAAGTGATATGGATTTAATCAAGAGAAGGCCAAGTTAGAGACAATCTAAAAATTTGGTTTTACTGGATAAGCAGAGAAATAGACCAGAAAGCAGACGTATATGTAACTTACTTAACTTCAGTAAGGCATATCCTACTGCACCAGAAAAAAGATTAATGAACTTACAGACATTGGATGGATCAGAGTGATGGCCTGGATAAAAATACTGGCTATACAAAAGAACACAAAAAGAGTCCTTACTGACTATAATCCATTAATATGAAGGGGTGATTACAAATGGGTTAACAATCTGGTAGGGCTGCTGCTTTCCAGCATCTTTTCAAGTAGCACTGCAGAATGTTTTGAAAGATAAAGTGACCATTTTGCTAAAAGCACATATATGTAACAGACATGAAATACAAGGTGAAAAAAGGATACAGCTTGTCAAGACAATGGGAACAGTCTAAAATATGAATTCCATGCAGAATTGTGCCCTTAGAAAGTAACTATCCAGAAAATATACAATGAGAGGGGTAGTAATAGCCACAACAAAAAACAGAAAAGGACTTGGAAGCTTGCTATACTGGATTATCTAAAATATATCAGCAATGTGAGAAAACAGCAAGAAAGGCTAGCAGTGTAATAGAAATATAAAGAAAAGGTGTCATCAGTAAATTACAGCTTGCTACTGATGACAGCCAGCCAGTACTAATCCAGTGAAGTACTGCATGTAGTTCTAAGGATATCTTCACAATGGCACAGACATGAAAATGTAGTTCAGATAAAAGCGACAAAAATAGGAAAAATTTTTCAAAACGTGTATTAAAAATGTGGCAACTTAATATGTACAATAGTGAAGAAAAGTGGTGGCTGGGAATATGAAAAACATTACAGTACCTTAACAAAATACAGGTAGTCCCAATCAGGCACAAGCATTCAAAAACATATCCTCTTTATCTGGCAGACCAAACAACCTTTCCTGAAAATGTACGCCGGTTCAAACCCAGTGACAGAATTCTACAATGCAATTGAGGCACAAAGAGCAGTTCTTGTCATAAGTACTGGAAACAGGATCTGTAGCTTATCAAATAGGCTGGAAAATTAGATTAAGTGGTTTAAGGGACCTTCATGCCATCAATTTCCATACATAAGAAGAGAAGATGACCAGTACAACTATGTCAGTTATCTCCATTGAGTGATGCACTAATAGATGTATCCTGATTAGTGTTATAAGCCAGAAAATGGTTATCGTAACCTCTCAAGCTCCTCCTCCAAAAAGGGAAGAAATGCAAACTGCAGGTGTACTAACTTTTGGAAGACTACATTGTTTCAGAACTTAATATAACAACTGCAAGACGGGGATTACGTGTACTGCACAATGTGCATTACACAATTTTTGTCACTTCATCGCATTTGAATGTAAACTGTGCCTGGACAGTATAACACACTCGAAGGAGGAAAACTGCACAACTCTGGAAGAACACACCAGAACAGTAGATTACTGCTGTAGTAATCTTTACTACTGGAATTTCCTCCACAGAAAGCCCAACGTCCAGCTCAAATTCCACAGCTAAATGCTCTTTCCCCTTTAAGTTAGGTGGATGGATATTTGCTGTATAAAGCTGACAACTGCCACCACCATTTTAGTGCTTTTTTAACCCAAGATTACCATGGAGCATCTTCCCTACTAGACCCAAAGCAGACAGCCAACGATCTTATCCAAGCAGAGACATGTTTGCACCCTCTGGATCAAGACTTGGAGATGTACTGTTTTCCAAAGCCATGACACCTCAGCAGGACAGAGCCCTTCAGAGGGAAGAAGGGTGAAGTGTAAACTACACAGGGATAGGGTATACAACACAGCAAAGGAAGCCCAAGACAAGACGAGGGAAAAGTGGGATGGAATCAGTACTACAAGGGTGATCTGCTTGAATATGTGCTGCTTTGGTAAGTAATTACACATCTGTAGTACACTCTTAGCACATATTGCTGCTGCAGTAATCCCTACTACTGGGATGATTGACAAAGCTCAGTTGATAGGGTTGGGCTACAACAGGCCCTGCAGAATGGCAGCTGCAGGTCTAGCGTTATACCTAACAATGTCTAACCTATATTTTTTGAAAAAGGTGTGGACTGATGACAAAGATGCTGCCATAAGAAAGTACTGTTGTGTACACTTACTATAAATGCAGATTTTCAAGTGTACTCACTGTTGCAGTCATAACTGATGGGATTTCCTGCCACAGAACAGAATGCCTTGGCCAGCCTGACTACAAAATAATTTTCTCCTTCTCCTGAAGCTGGCTGATGCCCTGACCGACATCAAGACGTCTGGGTATACAGGAAGTCAGCCAGCGCCATAACCTCAGTACTTTCTTACCCCAACAGAGAGCAAGGCCCTAGAAAGTTCCCAAGTGCAAAGGCCTAAGCTCAGAAACTTCAGGGTATGTAGAGAGAAGAATGAAGAGGGAAGAACCTGGAAGAAGAGAGGAGAATAACACCACCTAAGCCCATGGGGAAAGAGGAAGAGAAAGAATACTGCAACAGTGAATGCACTCATAGGTTCATAGGTTTCATAGGTTAGTACTAGGCTAACTGCCCTTGTGAGCCATTGTAAGCCTAGCCAATTATCCCTTGTGAGACTCAAACCCTGCATCTTGTGTTTGTAAGGCAAACACCTTAACCATTAGGCCACCCTCCCAACCAAGGATCGAACGTCTAAATTTATTGTAAGTGTACACAACTGTACCATGTTCATCATGCTTCACTGTTACAGTCATAACTGATTGGATGACTCCCAAAGCTAAAAGAAGGGTGGATGGAAAGATTCGGGAGAAGAAAGGATGCCCTGCAAGATGGCAGTGGCAAACAACGCTCTGGAATTTGAGAAGGCTGTAAAGTGATGATGTTTGGTGAAGATACGCACAGAGGACCAAGTAGCAGCTTCCAAAATGTCTGTAGAGGCCACCCCTTTTAGAAAAACCATAGATGCAGCAGTAGCCCAGAGTGTGACCTCATACAGTCTTGTTGTTTCCTTCTATAATGGTTGTAGCAAAACAAAACAGTGAAAGATCCATTTGAATACTGATTGTTTAGAAACTGGTCTCCCCTGAGAGCTACAGGCAAAGGCCACAAAATGCTGGGCAGACTTCCTGACGTTCTTTGTTCTGTGCAAGCAGTAATAAAGTTGCCTGTGTATATCCAAAATATGTAGGATTCTTTCCCCCTTGTTTTGAGGGTTAGGGAAGAAGGTAGGCAAGTGGATGGTCTGATACAGACAGATGCCCTTTAAGCATAAAGGAAGGGTTGACCCTAAGAGAGACGCTATATAGGTGGAAAGTGACGAAAGGTTCTACACACAAAAAGGACTAAAGCTCTGAAACCCTTCTAGCTGAAGTAATGGCTAGTAGGAAAGCTGTCTTCGGGATCAGGAATTTAATACCTGCAAGGCAGCTGGCTCAAAAGGTGGGAGGGTGAGCTTCTTCATGTGTCAATCAATTTTTATAGAGGAATAGTAAAGTCCTTTTGCAAAAAGTCCTGACAAATATGAAAGGATCAGAGGTATCTGAGTTTCCAGAAGACTATGTCCCTTTTGTCTACACTATAAAGTGAATCTTTTCCATTTGGTGGATCAAGATTTTTTTTAGGCTAGGTCTCCTGGCTTCTTTTAGAATGTCCAAGACATGTTTGTCGAGGGGTGCCTGCACCAGCAGGTCAAGGTATCATTCAAGCTATCAATTTGAGAGTGTTCAGGCTGGCGTGTATGATGTAGCCCTTGTTCTGTGTTAATATGTTCACTCGCTGGTACAGCAACTATGGTTTCTTCTTGCTTAGACAGATAATACAGTATACCAATGCTGCCTTAGCCAATTTGGGGCTATTAGAATGATCCTTGCCCCATCTTCCCTTACCTTCCACAGTACCCTGGGGAGTGAGGTTATTGGGGGAAGGAATACAGGAATATACCTTTCTAAGGGAAGAAGGCACTTGTCTTCCAGGATGACCTTGTTTTGGTCCTTGAGTAAAATGTTTTCAAGTGAACATTTAATTTGGTTTCAAAAAGGTCTATCCGTGACACTCCTCATTCTTTGACTATGCTGAGAAAAACTACTCAATGCGGTTGCAACTTGTGAGGGTCTGACAGGTTCCTGCTAAGGTGATCTGCCAGTTGACTGGTTTCTCTTGGTAGGCACTGTGCCATGAAGTGCAGGCCTACGGAGTTTGCAATTTCCCAAAGGTCCATAGCAAGGTAGCAAAGAGGGTAAGAGTGAGCCGCCCCCCTTGCTTGTTTAGGTACCGCATAACCATGGTATTGTCTCTGTCTTTACCAGGAGTACTCCTGGTCTCCACTGGTCTCTGAAGGCAATCAGGCTTTTCTGGACTGCCATCAATTCTTTTAGGTTGATGTGTTTGCTCTTGAACTGGGAGTTCCATCTGTCCTTAGTCTGGAAGTTGTTGAAGTGGGCTCCCAGGCTATTTCCGTGACATCTGTGGTTACAGTTTGGTCCTGAAGGGAAGGCCTGGGTTGAGGGAACATGCTTGGGCCCACCAGGCAAACTCTTGTCTGAGACAAAGGAGAAGCTTCACCCTGAAGTTGAGGGATTGAGAATACTGGCATGGCACACTTCCAAGGTACCAGTGCAGTTTCTTCAAATAATGTCTGGTCAGGGGGATCATGAGGATACAAGAGGCCACATAACCCAAGGCTTTGAAGTACTCTGTAGCTGTGAGGTAGCTCCTGAGAAGGAGCTTTTGGAAGTACATGCTAGAAAGGTAACCCGGTCTGCAGGAAGAAAGGCTTTCTGAAGTGATCAGTCCAGAAAAGCCCTTCAAAACACAATCCTGTTTGTGGGGATGGTCTAAGACTTTTGGTTCATAGGATGATACTAGGCTATTGGCCCAGAGGCCTTTACAAGCCTAGCCAAGAATTTGGCCCATGTTCCCTCAAAGTCGGCACCTGTTTCCCCTGTCCAACAGGGACACAGGCGGGATCCCAGGGGTGTATTTTTTGTTTCCCATCCAGTCGTCCAGGTTCCTCTTAAAGAGAGCTAGAGAGGTACTCTGTTTAACATGGAGAGGAAGTCTATTCCACAGATGGGGGAGTCTTTGGGACACAAATCTATCCCGCCAACAAGTTCTATTAATATCACAGACCAGGTTAAGGCCTTGCGTGTGGGTTACGCAAGGGGAGTTTGACTTACAGCTATGCAGCAACTCCATCAAGGCTGGGTCTGAGATGCCCTTGTATGCTAGATGCAAGTTACCCCTGAGCAGTCTGTACGAGTAGAGTGACAGGGCTTTTAGCCTATCTGTATAGGATAGGTGGTTGAGACCCTAAATTTTCCTGGTCAGGAACCTATGTGGTCTCTCCAGCTCTGCATGTGCTTGGCAAGGTACATGACAAAGGGGGCATTGTACTCGATAATGGGTCTGATAAGGGAGGAGTACAGGGATGTTATGACCCCCTTGTTCCTAGATGAAATACCCTTATTTATGAGGTGGGCCATGCAGAAAGCCTACTGTACAATGGAGGCAACGAAATAAACACCTCTGGCATGTTTCAAACCAGAGCTCATCACACCTGCAGCACACTGTATCAACCCGTCACTCGACGCAACTCTTTCGGTACTGTTGAGGAACTCCAGTGAATTCACGATATTTTACATATATTAGTTTTTCAAGTGTAAGCATTTTGAATTTTGGTAGCTGCAAGAATCGGTTGAGACTTGACAGGTCCAAAATCAGCTTCCAGGTATCTCTTTTCTGGGGACTAGGAAGAGCCTTGTGTAAAAACCTTTCCTTGTAATGAGTTTGGTACTGGTTCCACAGAACCTTGGGTGCACAGGAGCTGTACTTGCTTTAAGGCATTTGTCTTTTGGTTTGGTGGAATATCCGAGAGGTCTGATCAAATTAGAGGCTGTTTGAACTGGAGTTTGTAACCTCTCTGAATGATTTTCATTACTCACTGGTCCCTGACAATTTTTATAGGAATACAGACAGCCATAGTCCTAGTCTGAGAGGGGTTAGTGAGGGAGACGTGGGACCTGAGGGGAGGGGGAAAGGAAGTGCCAAGGAAGAGTCATGATTGCTCCCTGCTGGGCCCCTGGTGGCAGACTCACCCAGGCCTACTGGCATCTGTTTGCCACTATCTCAGACGCTGGTGCTGCCTTTGAATCATTTCTTTTTGGGATCTCCTATGTCTAGACGTAGAATGGGAGGCCAGAAAGGACCAGTGTTTGGCAGGGCAACAGCGGCTGAAGCAAGGAGGTTGTACCTGAAGAAAGTGCTTGGCCATTTGCATGGACTTTTTTCTCAAAAATTTGCTTTGGATGATTTTATGAAGCTTCTTAGTTTTTTTACTTATAGTGTATCAAAGTGTGTTTATTTTAAGGATTTTGCTCTATCTGTAGCTTTTTCCTCCTTTGTTGTTTTGTTTGTTTATGTTTATGGCTGGGGTCACTGCTGCCTTTGCGCTTTTGGTCTTTGTTTTTTGTTTTTTTGGGATTGCCTTATCCATGGCCCCAGGCATGGTGTGCAGGTAGCATTTGTAAGTTGAGCTTGAGATCTACTACTGATCCTCGGCTCTCGGCCTTAAAGGAGACCACACTAGTCTCTTTAGAAGTGTGAAGTCGTCGTTCTCGAGGTCTATTTACTGTTTGGTTTTTTTTTTTTTGTGGGGTGGGATGAGATGAGACAAGTTTAAGATTATTAGTTTGATGATCTAGAATACCAGTGAGGGGTCGTTTCGGTGTGTGCTCGTGTTTTGTCCGATGATGAGATGGTGATGATGTTTCTTTCCTTGTGGGGACTCTTGTGATGGAGGGTTCCATGGCATTTGAGTTTGGAGTTTTTGAATTCAGGAACTTTGGGCTTTTGGTTTGTGTGTGAGTAGTGTTCCTTAGTCTATTTTAGTAATTGAAGTCACCAGGGCATGATGGTGTTTGGTGATACATTTATCCCCTCTAGTGTTAGGGAGGGCCATGGTTTGAGGTGGCCTGTAACATGTGACCATTGCTAACATGCATTTGCAGAGCAGTCTTGCCTATGGTTAATTGCACCTGGATGGTCTCCGATGATGCGGTTGAGGTGTGCGCTATGTGAGGGTATATTTGTCTTCTTGGTATTGAAACTGGATACCCTCCTTTCTTGCATTGTCCCGGATTTTGGGGGGGAACATGATATAAGGTAAAAATAGTGCTGGGGTGCTCTCAGGGCCAGGAGCTCTGAACCTGTCACTGCACAGACATCGAGATTCTCCATACTGAGAAGGCCCTCGAACCAGCATGCATTTTGCTTTTTTTTTCTCTGGCATTGAACAGCATTACCCTTTTTTTTTTTCCTTTGTTTTCTTTTTGTGGTAGGTTTAGAATTTGAGCCTCCCCTAAAAAGGCACTATGGGGGCAGAGTTAGGTAGCTAGCCCTCCTCCAGCGAAGCCAGGAATTTGACCCCTTCATGTCATCCCTTCAAGACACTTGGTGGATCAGCTTGTCCAGATCCATCCCCTTTGAATGACAATTGTATCATCAGAGTTTAAGCCAAAGTATCATTCTTGATCATCTTATTACTGCTCAAGGGCCATTCTTAAGGTGCCCTTGGACTCTCAAATCAGGTCATCCTCAATGCTCCAGGTCAGGTAGTTTAGGAATTTGCCTCAAGGTCAGCATGTCTAATCAGGAGGTGAGCTGATTGTTTGACGGTACCTGCTGTTGAATGACTGAGTCGTATAGCGTTTGAGAGACCTGAGTGCTTGCTACAGGGAGTTGGAGAGCTGCTTCTCGGTGTCGAGTGCGGTGCCGGGGCCTGACTCGCCAGTCTGCTTCAGTCACCCTCTGACCATGTCCGGGGCGTTCAGTTTGGCCTTATCCACAATCTTCTTAAGTGTGGTTCATAAGTTGGTACTAGGCTATCGGCCCTAGGGCCTATGCAAGCCTAGCCATAACAATTCCCCGGATATTTCTTCCCACAATATTTACTTCTCTGGACCCCTGTCTAGCAGGGCGACTGACATGATCCCATAGGTTCATAGGTTGGTACTAGGCTATCGGCCCTAGGGCCTATGCTTCAGCTTTGGGGCCAAAAAGGAAATCTTTGTCTAAAGGAGCATCCAAGAGACTGGATTTGACATGCTCAAGGAGGGACTGTTCCCTCAGCCAGGTATAACTTCTAATGACAGATCCCGCTGGAAGCTTCCAGAGCATCACGGCCAGAGTACAAGGAGTACCTAGTTACTTGACAGCAAGAACTGCTTAAATCTAGCAGTTCCTTGGAAAGGGCTTTACTTTCAATCCCCCAACAGGTTTTGCTTCAACTAGTCTAAAATGGATTCTTGATACTTCATATGAAACTGGCAAGTCAAAGCCCCCATGACGAGGGCAGCAGATGCATACACCTTCTTTCCAAACCTGTCCAAGGGTCAGCTTTTGTTGTCAGTTGGCATGGGATGTTTGGAGGTACTAGCTTTAGCTCCCTTAAGGCCCAGAGTCAGCACTTCAGTGTCTGCTACAGACTTCTTGAAAAGATGTCTGCGGGAATCCAGAACCCTGTAATATCCATCAGGTTTCCATGGAATGGGGAGATGACAGTTTCAATGTAGAATCAAGCAGGACATGATCCACCACAGGTTTATGCTCAGGGAGATTTAGATATTCTCTATCTCTCTTCTTGGTACTGTCCTTCCCATTTAAAGTGCATCCACAGGGTATATTAAGTATACCCAAAAGAGATGTCCTCAGGGTAAAAGGCTGAAGCAAGGTTCTCCTCAAAATCTGAATCTCCATAAGAAGCAAAGGTGGATTCATCATTATCATTCTCAAGAGTCAAAAGAATCAGAAGATGTTTGGTGGGGAATATCTCTCTTTCTTTTACCAGAAGATTCAGGGGCAGAACCAGGGGGACAGACACCTGGATTAGACCACACAGGTCAAATCTTCAAGCCAACCTAATAAGGTCTTGTTGTTTATGCCTGAGTTTGGGAGTGGAAGCCAGAAGGTCTTAGCTGAGGTAAGCCGGATGCAGCCTTTTTATATAAGGCCTTAGGCTTAGGCCTGAAAGCAACATCCACACTAGGGCTGGGATGCAGATGGATAGACAAATCCGGAGGACAGTGAACTGAGGCAATCTCCAGACAATGATAGATTCTGGATACCCCTTTGCCGGTTTTAGAGCGGTCAATGGAAGTCAAAACCTGTGAAGCAGCTCCAGACTCGATCAACGAACTGAGTCCTTCAGCCTATAAGGAAAAAGAGGGACACAGTGGTGCAACGGACTCTGAATGGGTATGGAGAGAGGCCTGTGCCACAACTTCAATCACTGAAAGGGACTGTAAAAGCATCTCACCTTCTTCGATGATCAAAAGCCTAGGTGGATAGACAGAGGGCAAACAAGCACTGCCCAGTAACCTAAGTTTTGAGCACTTTTCCTTTTTACTCCAAGGGAGACCAACCTCAGCTGTACTGGCATGTGACACAGTACACAAAGGTCCTAGCAAAACACTAAATTGCTTAGCTAAAATCTCAGCCCTACCCTTGACTGTTCTATTATAGCGTACACAAAACTGACAAGTTAGGAATGTCATGTTCTGGGCCCAAATAAGTTACACAAAAGGAATGAAAGCCCCGGTGTGCTAACCGTTTGCCACAGCAAAGGCAGTTATTAACTTTCTCTGACATTAGTCAAGAAACACGAGAAGTTCCACAATGGGGTACTTAGCTTTAGATGCCTCATTTCTCTGGTGTGGACTGATGCACTGACTAGCACTCTGCTTTGGGCTCCAACGGCAAAACAAAAATTGAGGTTCTTGCACTGGCTGACTCCCTTTATACCCATAAATTATGGCACTGGTCAGGGTGTCCACAAGCTTCAAAAGGAGAATAAAATTCTCTGGTAGTCGGGCCAGTCAAGGGCTTCTCCAGCAAGAAATCCCATCAGTTATGACTGCAACACTGAAAAATTAAGAACATCAGTTTGTGCACTCATCCTTCTCAGAAAGGACACACTGGCTGCAGTACCCTACCAATATAGGCTTTCACTGTATTTTCCAGCTTCTTTCCATGATGGAAACAGAACAAGAAGCAACTTAGGAAATTGTCTGCTTAAATATTTTTTCCCCAACTTCATTCTTAAGGAAAAAATAACTAATCTGTTGTTTTGATGTTCTTGATTTTATCTAGGTAACATCTCAGCTGTCTACACATCAAAGACATTAAAAAATAATATATATATATATATATATATATATATATATATATATATATATATATATAGATATAGATATATATATATATATATATATATACATTTCCCCTGCTTTGGGGATCAAGAAAGAAAATCGGGAGTTGGGCAGTCTGATTAAGAGAAAACTCAGTCACTGTTTTTGACATAAAGCTGAGGTTGGTTTTAACTAAAAAGAGATCTCTGCATATGAGTGACTACAATTCTGAAATCCTAATAGTGGAGATGAAGGACAGTAACAAAATAGTTTTCTATCTTGTGTATCTGGGGAGGACAAGGCAGCAGGTGCAAAAAGAGGATGTGTCAGTACTTCCAGGAGAAAAACAGTTTTTCTGGGTTGCCTCAGATGAAGGACTCCCTTTGGAAAGTGTTTACCAGTATGCAGAATTAAATGGCCGATTCCTAAACCTTCACAAAGTAATATGTTACACTGAACTGAACAGCTACAGAAGAGTCATGAACTGTAGCAGCATGTTAAGGTCCTGATCCTTCCTGAATTTCTTTCTTGACAGGCTTTGCAGACCTTGTGTCTACTAGTGTCTGAAGGACAAAAGAGTTAAATCATCTGAGAGGATAGCTGCATTATGTCTTGATTGGGATGCACTGGAGACTCACTGTTCTGAATCAGGAGATACATTTGCAAAGGCAGCACATAAGGTTTCACCCTAGATGTTTGAATTATGAGGGAAAAACAATTTTGCCTGGGCCAAAAGGGTGCTACTAAGATTATCACTGGCCCTTTCTTCCCTCCTTTGCTTGCCTTTTGGATCACCCTAGGGAGAAAGGGGATAGGAGGGAATGCATACAAAGAGAGACTTATACATTTAAAGGCATCCACTGCTTAAGCTTCTTTGTGAGGTAATTCCAAAGCGGTCTGGTGCTTGGAGAGGGAAACATTTCCTACCGCTGGCTCACACTGTCAGCAGTCTGAAGAAAATCATCCCTGTACAACATCCATTCATGGGGATCTGCAGCTAGCTATCTTCCAGACAGTCATGGTTAATCTGCATACATGGTACAAGCACATCCCCATTTGGTTGCTGATGTGCCACATTACAGTAGTGCTGTCTGCTGATACCTGTAGAACCCGGTTTTCCAGATGGACCTGAAGGTCCTTGCTGCCTGTATAAGTGCAATCATCTCCTTTATATTTATGTGTTTCTTCCTTTGATTTGCATCCCAACCCTCTGCCCCATCTAAATTTGAGGCATATGTACGTTTACTGTTGGACAGTGACAGACTTCTTTGAATGTCATCAATTGGTTCAGTATAACCTGGTTGGACCACCAAGCTAGCGCTTTGGAGACGCATGTTCGCATAGACCTCCATAGAAGGTGAATATTTACTTCAGGTACTTCTCAAGACATCAAGAGAATCTTATCTGCATTCTGGCCAAGAGAACCACCAGAACTGTGCAGGTTCCAAATCCCAGTGACCTAAGAATTCCCAAACTGTAATCATTACTTTTACATCCACCTGCTAGAATTATTGGGCCAGAGAGTTTACCTTGTCTGGAAGGAGGTAAGCTTCTGGCTGTGAGAATCCGGTGTGAACCCAAGGAACATAATTTTCTTGGAAGGGATGAGATCTGACTTGAGGATGTCAATGGGGAAAACTACAGACTTTAAAAAACAACCCACAGTGAAAAGTAAGGCCTTCTTTGTTTCCTCTTGAGATAGTGCCTGAATGAGGCAGTTGCCCAGGTAAAACTACATGTGAAAGCCCTTGGTTCTGCCATACAGAATTACTGCAGCTAGGTATTATGCAAAAACTTTTGCTCAAGTACATTGACTAGTGCTACCAAGACTGGAGGAAACGCTGCATAGTTAGGATCATCCTGACTCTCTAAATCAAATACTTTTGTCTTGGAATCTGATGCATCTTTTTGCTTTACAGTTGAAGTGCTGATACCTTCTAAAAAGTGGGCCTCCAAATAAATGGGTGAAGCAGGGAACGTGGCATAATCTGTGTCTGTGTCTTACCTACGCAAGGAAAGACATTTGGGAGTAGTCATCAAAGTCTTAGGCCTCACTCTCGAAGGAATCATCATCCCTCTCAAGGGAAGGGCTGCCCCTTTCTCTTGGGGGACAGGATTCTAGACACAGAGTTGATTTGCCCTGGGCTGCAGGACCTGAAGGGAACCCTTAACCAAGGCCTGATGTCCAGGCAACTGATGAGAGCTGAATAGGAGATAGGGGAGCTCCTGAATCCATCTGCTGCTGATGCCTTGGAGGCCAGGCAACAAAGGCAGGATTCTTTGACTGCTATGCTCAACACCTGGTGTTCTCACCAACTAGAACAGTGGGTATACTGCCTCCTTCCTCTGAGACAACAAAATGCACCTTATCCACAGGCATGCAACATGCAACATCTGATCTGAATTCCATGCAAGAGCTCTCAGCTCAGTGAGACATGTCATGATTTGCAAGACAAAGGAGTTTCATCAGAGGCCTTTAATTCATGAGAAGTCATACACAGAAGCTATCACTGTTGCATTACTCCAGCAAATGACAACCCTTTCCTTAACTGCCTGTCTGACCACTTCCTATGGGGAAAGGACATCACAGGTCCAATGCAAACTGAAAAACACAACGGTGATACAAATCACGACTGCAAGTTATTTCTAATCTAAACAGTTTTGAAGAGTTTTCAGAATAAAAACAAAAGACTTGGCCTACACAGACACTATAATTCTCCAAAGCATGCCCTAGATCTAGAAAAAATATATACATGTTTATGTGTATATATATATATATATATATATATATATATATATATAGATATATACATACATATATGTATATATATATATATATATATATATATGTGTGTGTGTGTGTGTGTGTATATATATCTATATCTATATATATATATATATATATATATATATATATATATATATATATAAAATTAAAACGCAAAGTACATAGAA